>NW_028128560.1:0-124539 GCF_965231255.1 Vanellus vanellus | reverse complement strand
GATGGAGTCCGCAGGAAAGCAGAGAGGGCCAAATTGTCTGTGGCATTTGAAAGGGTTCCAGGAGGCAGTGAGAACCAGCATTACTTTTCCCCGCTGGCACCTTTGCTGTGGCAGCAAAACCTGGACGTTTGTCTTTTTTGCTCCGGAGGTTGCCGAAAGCGAAAACAGGTGCTTTTGAGGATGGAGTCCGCAGGAAAGCAGAGAGGGCCAAATTGTCTGGGGCATTTGAAGAGGTTCCAGGAGGCAGTGAGAACCAGCATTACTTTTCCCCGCTGGCACCTTTGCTGTGGCAGCAAAAGCTGGACGTTTGTCTTTTTTGCTCCGGAGGCTGCCGAAAGCGAAAACAGGTGCTTTTGAGGATGGAGTCCGCAGGAAAGCAGAGAGGGCCAAATTGTCTGTGGCATTTGAAAGGGTTCCAGGAGGCAGTGAGAACCAGCATTACTTTTCCCCGCTGGCACCTTTGCTGTGGCAGCAAAAGCTGGACGTTTGTCTTTTTTGCTCCGGAGGCTGCCGAAAGCGAAAATAGGTGCTTTTGAGGATGGAGTCCACAGGAAAGCAGAGAGGGCCAAATTGTCTGGGGCATTTGAAAGGGTTCCAGGAGGCAGTGAGAACCAGCATTACTTTTCCCCGCTGGCACCTTTGCTGTGGCAGCAAAAGCTGGACGTTTGTCTTTTTTGCTCCGGAGGCTGCCGAAAGCGAAAATAGGTGCTTTTGAGGATGGAGTCCGCAGGAAAGCAGAGAGGGCCAAATTGTCTGTGGCATTTGAAAGAGTTCCAGGAGGCAGTGAGAACCAGCATTACTTTTCCCCGCTGGCACCTTTGCTGTGGCAGCAAAAGCTGGACGTTTTTCTTTTTACCACCGGAGGGCGCCAAAAGCGAAAAAAGGCGCTTTTGAGGATAGAGTCCGCAGGAAAGCAGAGAGGGCCAAATTGTCAGGGGCATTTGAAAGGGTTCCAGGAGGCAGTGAGAACCAGCATTACTTTTCCCCACTGGCACCTTTGCTGTGGCAGCAAAAGCTGGACGTTTGTCTTTTTTGCTCCGGAGGCTGCCGAAAGCGAAAACAGGTGCTTTTGAGGATGGAGTCCGCAGGAAAGCAGAGAGGGCCAAATTGTCTGGGGCATTTGAAAGGGTTCCAGGAGGCAGTGAGAACCAGCATTACTTTTCCCCGCTGGCACCTTTGCTGTGGCAGCAAAAGCTGGACGTTTGTCTTTTTTGCTCCGGAGGCTGCCGAAAGCGAAAACAGGTGCTTTTGAGGATGGAGTCCGCAGGAAAGCAGAGAGGGCCAAATTGTCTGGGGCATTTGAAAGGGTTCCAGGAGGCAGTGAGAACCAGCATTACTTTTCCCCGCTGGCACCTTTGCTGTGGCAGCAAAAGCTGGACGTTTGTCTTTTTTGCTCCGGAGGTTGCCGAAAGCGAAAACAGGTGCTTTTGAGGATGGAGTCCGCAGGAAAGCAGAGAGGGCCAAATTGTCTGGGGCATTTGAAGAGGTTCCAGGAGGCAGTGAGAACCAGCATTACTTTTCCCCGCTGGCACCTTTGCTGTGGCAGCAAAAGCTGGACGTTTGTCTTTTTTGCTCCGGAGGCTGCCGAAAGCGAAAACAGGTGCTTTTGAGGATGGAGTCCACAGGAAAGCAGAGAGGGCCAAATTGTCTGTGGCATTTGAAAGGGTTCCAGGAGGCAGTGAGAACCAGCATTACTTTTCCCCGCTGGCACCTTTGCTGTGGCAGCAAAAGCTGGACGTTTGTCTTTTTTGCTCCGGAGGTTGCCGAAAGCGAAAACAGGTGCTTTTGAGGATGGAGTCCGCAGGAAAGCAGAGAGGGCCAAATTGTCTGTGGCATTTGAAGGAGTTCCAGGAGGCAGTGAGAACCAGCATTACTTTTCCCCACTGGCACCTTTGCTGTGGCAGCAAAAGCTGGACATTTGTCTTTTTTGCTCCGGAGGGCGCCGAAAGCAAAAATAGGTGCTTTTGAGGATGGAGTCCGCAGGAAAGCAGAGAGGGCCAAATTGTCTGTGGCATTTGAAAGGGTTCCAGGAGGCAGTGAGAACCAGCATTACTTTTCCCCGCTGGCACCTTTGCTGTGGCAGCAAAACCTGGACGTTTGTCTTTTTTGCTCCGGAGGTTGCCGAAAGCGAAAACAGGTGCTTTTGAGGATGGAGTCCGCAGGAAAGCAGAGAGGGCCAAATTGTCTGGGGCATTTGAAGAGGTTCCAGGAGGCAGTGAGAACCAGCATTACTTTTCCCCGCTGGCACCTTTGCTGTGGCAGCAAAAGCTGGACGTTTGTCTTTTTTGCTCCGGAGGCTGCCGAAAGCGAAAACAGGTGCTTTTGAGGATGGAGTCCGCAGGAAAGCAGAGAGGGCCAAATTGTCAGGGGCATTTGAAAGGGTTCCAGGAGGCAGTGAGAACCAGCATTACTTTTCCCCGCTGGCACCTTTGCTGTGGCAGCAAAAGCTGGACGTTTGTCTTTTTACCACCGGAGGGCGCCAAAAGTGAAAAAAGGCGCTTTTGAGGATAGAGTCCGCAGGAAAGCAGAGAGGGCCAAATTGTCAGGGGCATTTGAAAGGGTTCCAGGAGGCAGTGAGAACCAGCATTACTTTTCCCCACTGGCACCTTTGCTGTGGCAGCAAAAGCTGGACGTTTGTCTTTTTTGCTCCGGAGGCTGCCGAAAGCGAAAACAGGTGCTTTTGAGGATGGAGTCCGCAGGAAAGCAGAGAGGGCCAAATTGTCTGGGGCATTTGAAAGGGTTCCAGGAGGCAGTGAGAACCAGCATTACTTTTCCCCGCTGGCACCTTTGCTGTGGCAGCAAAAGCTGGACGTTTGTCTTTTTTGCTCCGGAGGCTGCCGAAAGCGAAAACAGGTGCTTTTGAGGATGGAGTCCGCAGGAAAGCAGAGAGGGCCAAATTGTCTGGGGCATTTGAAAGGGTTCCAGGAGGCAGTGAGAACCAGCATTACTTTTCCCCGCTGGCACCTTTGCTGAGGCAGCAAAAGCTGGACGTTTGTCTTTTTTGCTCCGGAGGCTGCCGAAAGCGAAAACAGGTGCTTTTGAGGATGGAGTCCACAGGAAAGCAGAGAGGGCCAAATTGTCTGGGGCATTTGAACAGGTTCCAGGAGGCAGTGAGAACCAGCATTACTTTTCCCCGCTGGCACCTTTGCTGTGGCAGCAAAAGCTGGACGTTTGTCTTTTTTGCTCCGGAGGCTGCCGAAAGCGAAAACAGGTGCTTTTGAGGATGGAGTCCACAGGAAAGCAGAGAGGGCCAAATTGTCTGTGGCATTTGAAAGGGTTCCAGGAGGCAGTGAGAACCAGCATTACTTTTCCCCGCTGGCACCTTTGCTGTGGCAGCAAAAGCTGGACGTTTGTCTTTTTTGCTCCGGAGGCTGCCGAAAGCGAAAATAGGTGCTTTTGAGGATGGAGTCCGCAGGAAAGCAGAGAGGGCCAAATTGTCTGTGGCATTTGAAAGAGTTCCAGGAGGCAGTGAGAACCAGCATCACTTTTCCCCGCTGGCACCTTTGCTGTGGCAGCAAAACCTGGACGTTTGTCTTTTTACCACCGGAGGGCGCCGAAAGTGAAAAAAGGCGCTTTTGAGGATAGAGTCCGCAGGAAAGCAGAGAGGGCTTAATTGTCTGGGGCATTTGAAAGGGTTCCAGGAGGCAGTGAGAACCAGCATTACTTTTCCCCGCTGGCACCTTTGCTGTGGCAGCAAAAGCTGGACGTTTGTCTTTTTTGCTCCGGAGGCTGCCGAAAGCGAAAATAGGTGCTTTTGAGGATGGAGTCCGCAGGAAAGCAGAGAGGGCCAAATTGTCTGTGGCATTTGAAAGGGTTCCAGGAGGCAGTGAGAACCAGCATTACTTTTCCCCGCTGGCACCTTTGCTGTGGCAGCAAAAGCTGGACGTTTGTCTTTTTTGCTCCGGACGCTGCCGAAAGCGAAAACAGGTGCTTTTGAGGATGGAGTCCGCAGGAAAGCAGAGAGGGCCAAATTGTCTGGGGCATTTGAAAGGGTTCCAGGAGGCAGTGAGAACCAGCATTACTTTTCCCCGCTGGCACCTTTGCTGTGGCAGCAAAAGCTGGACGTTTGTCTTTTTTGCTCCGGAGGCTGCCGAAAGCGAAAACAGGTGCTTTTGAGGATGGAGTCCACAGGAAAGCAGAGAGGGCCAAATTGTCTGGGGCATTTGAAAGGGTTCCAGGAGGCAGTGAGAACCAGCATTACTTTTCCCCGCTGGCACCTTTGCTGTGGCAGCAAAAGCTGGACGTTTGTCTTTTTTGCTCCGGAGGCTGCCGAAAGCGAAAATAGGTGCTTTTGAGGATGGAGTCCGCAGGAAAGCAGAGAGGGCCAAATTGTCTGTGGCATTTGAAAGAGTTCCAGGAGGCAGTGAGAACCAGCATTACTTTTCCCCGCTGGCACCTTTGCTGTGGCAGCAAAAGCTGGACGTTTTTCTTTTTACCACCGGAGGGCGCCAAAAGTGAAAAAAGGCGCTTTTGAGGATAGAGTCCGCAGGAAAGCAGAGAGGGCCAAATTGTCAGGGGCATTTGAAAGGGTTCCAGGAGGCAGTGAGAACCAGCATTACTTTTCCCCGCTGGCACCTTTGTTGTGGCAGCAAAAGCTGGACGTTTGTCTTTTTTGCTCCGGAGGCTGCCGAAAGCGAAAACAGGTGCTTTTGAGGATGGAGTCCGCAGGAAAGCAGAGAGGGCCAAATTGTCTGGGGCATTTGAAAGGGTTCCAGGAGGCAGTGAGAACCAGCATTCCTTTTACCCGCTGGCACCTTTGCTGTGGCAGCAAAAGCTGGACGTTTGTCTTTTTTGCTCCGGAGGCTGCCGAAAGCGAAAACAGGTGCTTTTGAGGATGGAGTCCGCAGGAAAGCAGAGAGGGCCAAATTGTCTGTGGCATTTGAAAGGGTTCCAGGAGGCAGTGAGAACCAGCATTACTTTTCCCCGCTGGCACCTTTGCTGAGGCAGCAAAAGCTGGCCGTTTGTCTTTTTTGCTCCGGAGGCTGCCGAAAGCGAAAACAGGTGCTTTTGAGGATGGAGTCCACAGGAAAGCAGAGAGGGCCAAATTGTCTGGGGCATTTTAACAGGTTCCAGGAGGCAGTGAGAACCAGCATTCCTTTTCCCCGCTGGCACCTTTGCTGTGGCAGCAAAAGCTGGACGTTTGTCTTTTTTGCTCCGGAGGCTGCCGAAAGCGAAAACAGGTGCTTTTGAGGATGGAGTCCGCAGGAAAGCAGAGAGGGCCAAATTGTCTGGGGCATTTGAAAGGGTTCCAGGAGGCAGTGAGAACCAGCATTACTTTTCCCCGCTGGCACCTTTGCTGTGGCAGCAAAAGCTGGACGTTTGTCTTTTTTGCTCCGGAGGCTGCCGAAAGCGAAAATAGGTGCTTTTGAGGATGGAGTCCGCAGGAAAGCAGAGAGGGCCAAATTGTCTGGGGCATTTGAAAGGGTTCCAGGAGGCAGTGAGAACCAGCATTACTTTTCCCCGCTGGCACCTTTGCTGTGGCAGCAAAAGCTGGACGTTTGTCTTTTTTGCTCCGGAGGCTGCCGAAAGCGAAAATAGGTGCTTTTGAGGATGGAGTCCGCAGGAAAGCAGAGAGGGCCAAATTGTCTGTGGCATTTGAAAGAGTTTCAGGAGGCAGTGAGAACCAGCATCACTTTTCCCCGCTGGCACCTTTGCTGTGGCAGCAAAAGCTGGACGTTTGTCTTTTTACCACCGGAGGGCGCCAAAAGTGAAAAAAGGCGCTTTTGAGGATAGAGTCCGCAGGAAAGCAGAGAGGGCTTAATTGTCTGGGGCATTTGAAAGGGTTCCAGGAGGCAGTGAGAACCAGCATTACTTTTCCCCGCTGGCACCTTTGCTGTGGCAGCAAAAGCTGGACGTTTGTCTTTTTTGCTCCGGAGGCTGCCGAAAGCGAAAATAGGTGCTTTTGAGGATGGAGTCCGCAGGAAAGCAGAGAGGGCCAAATTGTCTGTGGCATTTGAAAGGGTTCCAGGAG
Organism: Vanellus vanellus; assembly: GCF_965231255.1. Taxonomy (NCBI): domain Eukaryota; kingdom Metazoa; phylum Chordata; class Aves; order Charadriiformes; family Charadriidae; genus Vanellus; species Vanellus vanellus. The sequence continues at coordinate 118,568 of NW_028128560.1, read as the reverse complement.
GCAGTGAGAACCAGCATTACTTTTCCCCGCTGGCACCTTTGCTGTGGCAGCAAAAGCTGGACGTTTCTCTTTTTTGCTCCGGACGCTGCCGAAAGCGAAAACAGGTGCTTTTGAGGATGGAGTCCGCAGGAAAGCAGAGAGGGCCAAATTGTCAGGGGCATTTGAAAGGGTTCCAGGAGGCAGTGAGAACCAGCATTACTTTTCCCCGCTGGCACCTTTGCTGTGGCAGCAAAAGCTGGACGTTTGTCTTTTTTGCTCCGGAGGCTGCCGAAAGCGAAAACAGGTGCTTTTGAGGATGGAGTCCACAGGAAAGCAGAGAGGGCCAAATTGTCTGGGGCATTTGAAAGGGTTCCAGGAGGCAGTGAGAACCAGCATTACTTTTCCCCGCTGGCACCTTTGCTGTGGCAGCAAAAGCTGGACGTTTGTCTTTTTTGCTCCGGAGGCTGCCGAAAGCGAAAATAGGTGCTTTTGAGGATGGAGTCCGCAGGAAAGCAGAGAGGGCCAAATTGTCTGTGGCATTTGAAAGAGTTCCAGGAGGCAGTGAGAACCAGCATTACTTTTCCCCGCTGGCACCTTTGCTGTGGCAGCAAAAGCTGGACGTTTTTCTTTTTACCACCGGAGGGCGCCAAAAGTGAAAAAAGGCGCTTTTGAGGATAGAGTCCGCAGGAAAGCAGAGAGGGCCAAATTGTCAGGGGCATTTGAAAGGGTTCCAGGAGGCAGTGAGAACCAGCATTACTTTTCCCCGCTGGCACCTTTGTTGTGGCAGCAAAAGCTGGACGTTTGTCTTTTTTGCTCCGGAGGCTGCCGAAAGCGAAAACAGGTGCTTTTGAGGATGGAGTCCGCAGGAAAGCAGAGAGGGCCAAATTGTCTGTGGCATTTGAAAGGGTTCCAGGAGGCAGTGAGAACCAGCATTACTTTTCCCCGCTGGCACCTTTGCTGTGGCAGCAAAAGCTGGACGTTTGTCTTTTTTGCTCCGGAGGCTGCCGAAAGCGAAAACAGGTGCTTTTGAGGATGGAGTCCGCAGGAAAGCAGAGAGGGCCAAATTGTCTGTGGCATTTGAAAGGGTTCCAGGAGGCAGTGAGAACCAGCATTACTTTTCCCCGCTGGCACCTTTGCTGAGGCAGCAAAAGCTGGCCGTTTGTCTTTTTTGCTCCGGAGGCTGCCGAAAGCGAAAACAGGTGCTTTTGAGGATGGAGTCCGCAGGAAAGCAGAGAGGGCCAAATTGTCTGGGGCATTTGAAAGAGTTCCAGGAGGCAGTGAGAACCAGCATTCCTTTTCCCCGCTGGCACCTTTGCTGTGGCAGCAAAAGCTGGACGTTTGTCTTTTTTGCTCCGGACGCTGCCGAAAGCGAAAACAGGTGCTTTTGAGGATGAAGTCCGCAGGAAAGCAGAGAGGGCCAAATTGTCTGGGGCATTTGAAAGGGTTCCAGGAGGCAGTGAGAACCAGCATTACTTTTCCCCGCTGGCACCTTTGCTGTGGCAGCAAAAGCTGGACGTTTGTCTTTTTTGCTCCGGAGGCTGCCGAAAGCGAAAATAGGTGCTTTTGAGGATGGAGTCCGCAGGAAAGCAGAGAGGGCCAAATTGTCTGTGGCATTTGAAAGGGTTCCAGGAGGCAGTGAGAACCAGCATTACTTTTCCCCGCTGGCACCTTTGCTGTGGCAGCAAAAGCTGGACGTTTGTCTTTTTTGCTCCGGAGGCTGCCGAAAGCGAAAATAGGTGCTTTTGAGGATGGAGTCCGCAGGAAAGCAGAGAGGGCCAAATTGTCTGTGGCATTTGAAAGAGTTTCAGGAGGCAGTGAGAACCAGCATCACTTTTCCCCGCTGGCACCTTTGCTGTGGCAGCAAAAGCTGGACGTTTGTCTTTTTACCACCGGAGGGCGCCGAAAGTGAAAAAAGGCGCTTTTGAGGATAGAGTCCGCAGGAAAGCAGAGAGGGCTTAATTGTCTGGGGCATTTGAAAGGGTTCCAGGAGGCAGTGAGAACCAGCATTACTTTTCCCCGCTGGCACCTTTGCTGTGGCAGCAAAAGCTGGACGTTTGTCTTTTTTGCTCCGGAGGCTGCCGAAAGCGAAAACAGGTGCTTTTGAGGATGGAGTCCGCAGGAAAGCAGAGAGGGCCAAATTGTCTGTGGCATTTGAAAGGGTTCCAGGAGGCAGTGAGAACCAGCATTACTTTTCCCCGCTGGCACCTTTGCTGTGGCAGCAAAAGCTGGACGTTTGTCTTTTTTGCTCCGGACGCTGCCGAAAGCGAAAACAGGTGCTTTTGAGGATGGAGTCCGCAGGAAAGCAGAGAGGGCCAAATTGTCAGGGGCATTTGAAAGGGTTCCAGGAGGCAGTGAGAACCAGCATTACTTTTCCCCGCTGGCACCTTTGCTGTGGCAGCAAAAGCTGGACGTTTGTCTTTTTTGCTCCGGAGGCTGCCGAAAGCGAAAACAGGTGCTTTTGAGGATGGAGTCCACAGGAAAGCAGAGAGGGCCAAATTGTCTGTGGCATTTGAAAGGGTTCCAGGAGGCAGTGAGAACCAGCATTACTTTTCCCCGCTGGCACCTTTGCTGTGGCAGCAAAAGCTGGACGTTTGTCTTTTTTGCTCCGGAGGCTGCCGAAAGCGAAAATAGGTGCTTTTGAGGATGGAGTCCGCAGGAAAGCAGAGAGGGCCAAATTGTCTGTGGCATTTGAAAGAGTTCCAGGAGGCAGTGAGAACCAGCATTACTTTTCCCCGCTGGCACCTTTGTTGTGGCAGCAAAAGCTGGACGTTTTTCTTTTTACCACCGGAGGGCGCCAAAAGTGAAAAAAGGCGCTTTTGAGGATAGAGTCCGCAGGAAAGCAGAGAGGGCCAAATTGTCAGGGGCATTTGAAAGGGTTCCAGGAGGCAGTGAGAACCAGCATTACTTTTCCCCACTGGCACCTTTGCTGTGGCAGCAAAAGCTGGACGTTTGTCTTTTTTGCTCCGGAGGCTGCCGAAAGCGAAAACAGGTGCTTTTGAGGATGGAGTCCGCAGGAAAGCAGAGAGGGCCAAATTGTCTGGGGCATTTGAAAGGGTTCCAGGAGGCAGTGAGAACCAGCATTACTTTTCCACGCTGGCACCTTTGCTGTGGCAGCAAAAGCTGGACGTTTGTCTTTTTTGCTCCGGAGGCTGCCGAAAGCGAAAACAGGTGCTTTTGAGGATGGAGTCCGCAGGAAAGCAGAGAGGGCCAAATTGTCTGTGGCATTTGAAAGGGTTCCAGGAGGCAGTGAGAACCAGCATTACTTTTCCCCGCTGGCACCTTTGCTGAGGCAGCAAAAGCTGGCCGTTTGTCTTTTTTGCTCCGGAGGCTGCCGAAAGCGAAAACAGGTGCTTTTGAGGATGGAGTCCGCAGGAAAGCAGAGAGGGCCAAATTGTCTGGGGCATTTGAACAGGTTCCAGGAGGCAGTGAGAACCAGCATTCCTTTTCCCCGCTGGCACCTTTGCTGTGGCAGCAAAAGCTGGACGTTTGTCTTTTTTGCTCCGGAGGCTGCCGAAAGCGAAAACAGGTGCTTTTGAGGATGGAGTCCGCAGGAAAGCAGAGAGGGCCAAATTGTCTGGGGCATTTGAAAGGGTTCCAGGAGGCAGTGAGAACCAGCATTACTTTTCCCCGCTGGCACCTTTGCTGTGGCAGCAAAAGCTGGACGTTTGTCTTTTTTGCTCCGGAGGCTGCCGAAAGCGAAAACAGGTGCTTTTGAGGATGGAGTCCACAGGAAAGCAGAGAGGGCCAAATTGTCTGTGGCATTTGAAAGGGTTCCAGGAGGCAGTGAGAACCAGCATTACTTTTCCCCGCTGGCACCTTTGCTGTGGCAGCAAAAGCTGGACGTTTGTCTTTTTTGCTCCGGAGGCTGCCGAAAGCGAAAATAGGTGCTTTTGAGGATGGAGTCCGCAGGAAAGCAGAGAGGGCCAAATTGTCTGGGGCATTTGAAAGAGTTCCAGGAGGCAGTGAGAACCAGCATCACTTTTCCCCGCTGGCACCTTTGCTGTGGCAGCAAAAGCTGGACGTTTGTCTTTTTACCACCGGAGGGCGCCGAAAGTGAAAAAAGGCGCTTTTGAGGATAGAGTCCGCAGGAAAGCAGAGAGGGCTTAATTGTCTGGGGCATTTGAAAGGGTTCCAGGAGGCAGTGAGAACCAGCATTACTTTTCCCCGCTGGCACCTTTGCTGTGGCAGCAAAAGCTGGACGTTTGTCTTTTTTGCTCCGGAGGCTGCCGAAAGCGAAAATAGGTGCTTTTGAGGATGGAGTCCGCAGGAAAGCAGAGAGGGCCAAATTGTCTGTGGCATTTGAAAGGGTTCCAGGAGGCAGTGAGAACCAGCATTACTTTTCCCCGCTGGCACCTTTGCTGTGGCAGCAAAAGCTGGACGTTTTTCTTTTTACCACCGGAGGGCGCCAAAAGTGAAAAAGGCGCTTTTGAGGATAGAGTCCGCAGGAAAGCAGAGAGGGCCAAATTGTCTGTGGCATTTGAAAGGGTTCCAGGAGGCAGTGAGAACCAGCATTACTTTTCCCCGCTGGCACCTTTGTTGTGGCAGCAAAAGCTGGACGTTTGTCTTTTTTGCTCCGGAGGGCGCCGAAAGCAAAAATAGGTGCTTTTGAGGATGGAGTCCGCAGGAAAGCAGAGAGGGCCAAATTGTCTGTGGCATTTGAAAGGGTTCCAGGAGGCAGTGAGAACCAGCATTACTTTTCCCCGCTGGCACCTTTGCTGTGGCAGCAAAAGCTGGACGTTTGTCTTTTTTGCTCCGGAGGCTGCCGAAAGCGAAAACAGGTGCTTTTGAGGATGGAGTCCGCAGGAAAGCAGAGAGGGCCAAATTGTCTGTGGCATTTGAACGGGTTCCAGGAGGCAGTGAGAACCAGCATTACTTTTCCCCGCTGGCACCTTTGCTGTGGCAGCAAAAGCTGGACGTTTGTCTTTTTTGCTCCGGAGGCTGCCGAAAGCGAAAATAGGTGCTTTTGAGGATGGAGTCCGCAGGAAAGCAGAGAGGGCCAAATTGTCTGTGGCATTTGAAAGAGTTCCAGGAGGCAGTGAGAACCAGCATTACTTTTCCCCGCTGGCACCTTTGCTGTGGCAGCAAAAGCTGGACGTTTTTCTTTTTACCACCGGAGGGCGCCAAAAGTGAAAAAGGCGCTTTTGAGGATAGAGTCCGCAGGAAAGCAGAGAGGGCCAAATTGTCTGTGGCATTTGAAAGGGTTCCAGGAGGCAGTGAGAACCAGCATTACTTTTCCCCGCTGGCACCTTTGTTGTGGCAGCAAAAGCTGGACGTTTGTCTTTTTTGCTCCGGAGGCTGCCGAAAGCGAAAACAGGTGCTTTTGAGGATGGAGTCCGCAGGAAAGCAGAGAGGGCCAAATTGTCTGGGGCATTTGAACGGGTTCCAGGAGGCAGTGAGAACCAGCATTACTTTTCCCCGCTGGCACCTTTGCTGTGGTAGCAAAAGCTGGACGTTTGTCTTTTTTGCTCCGGAGGCTGCCGAAAGCGAAAACAGGTGCTTTTGAGGATGGAGTCCGCAGGAAAGCAGAGAGGGCCAAATTGTCTGTGGCATTTGAAAGGGTTCCAGGAGGCAGTGAGAACCAGCATTACTTTTCCCCGCTGGCACGTTTGCTGTGGCAGCAAAAGCTGGACGTTTGTCTTTTTTGCTCCGGAGGCTGCCGAAAGCGAAAACAGGTGCTTTTGAGGATGGAGTCCGCAGGAAAGCAGAGAGGGCCAAATTGTCTGGGGTATTTGAAAGGGTTCCAGGAGGCAGTGAGAACCAGCATTACTTTTCCCCGCTGGCACCTTTGCTGTGGCAGCAAAAGCTGGACGTTTGTCTTTTTTGCTCCGGAGGCTGCCGAAAGCGAAAACAGGTGCTTTTGAGGATGGAGTCCGCAGGAAAGCAGAGAGGGCCAAATTGTCTGTGGCATTTGAAGAGGTTCCATGAGGCAGTGAGAACCAGCATTACTTTTCCCCGCTGGCACCTTTGCTGTGGCAGCAAAAGCTGGACGTTTGTCTTTTTTGCTCCGGAGGCTGCCGAAAGCGAAAACAGGTGCTTTTGAGGATGGAGTCCGCAGGAAAGCAGAGAGGGCCAAATTGTCTGGGGCATTTGAAAGGGTTCCAGGAGGCAGTGAGAACCAGCATTACTTTTCCCCGCTGGCACCTTTGCTGTGGCAGCAAAAGCTGGACGTTTGTCTTTTTTGCTCCGGAGGCTGCCGAAAGCGAAAACAGGTGCTTTTGAGGATGGAGTCCGCAGGAAAGCAGAGAGGGCCAAATTGTCTGTGGCATTTGAAAGGGTTCCAGGAGGCAGTGAGAACCAGCATTACTTTTCCCCGCTGGCACCTTTGCTGTGGCAGCAAAAGCTGGACGTTTGTCTTTTTTGCTCCGGAGGCTGCCGAAAGCGAAAACAGGTGCTTTTGAGGATGGAGTCCACAGGAAAGCAGAGAGGGCCAAATTGTCTGGGGCATTTGAAAGGGTTCCAGGAGGCAGTGAGAACCAGCATTACTTTTCCCCGCTGGCACCTTTGCTGTGGCAGCAAAAGCTGGACGTTTGTCTTTTTTGCTCCGGAGGCTGCCGAAAGCGAAAACAGGTGCTTTTGAGGATGGAGTCCGCAGGAAAGCAGAGAGGGCCAAATTGTCTGTGGCATTTGAAAGGGTTCAAGGAGGTAGTGAGAACCAGCATTACTTTTCCCCGCTGGCACCTTTGCTGTGGCAGCAAAAGCTGGACGTTTGTCTTTTTTGCTCCGGAGGCTGCCGAAAGCGAAAACAGCTGCTTTTGAGGATGGAGTCCGCAGGAAAGCAGAGAGGGCCAAATTGTCTGGGGCATTTTAAAGGGTTCCAGGAGGCAGTGAGAACCAGCATTGCTTTTCCCCGCTGGCACCTTTGTTGTGGCAGCAAAAGCTGGACGTTTGTCTTTTTTGCTCTGGAGGCTGCCGAAAGCGAAAACAGGTGCTTTTGAGGATGGAGTCCGCAGGAAAGCAGAGAGGGCCAAATTGTCTGTGGCATTTGAAAGGGTTCCAGGAGGCAGTGAGAACCAGCATTACTTTTCCCCGCTGGCACCTTTGCTGTGGCAGCAAAAGCTGGACGTTTGTCTTTTTTGCTCCGGAGGCTGCCGAAAGCGAAAACAGGTGCTTTTGAGGATGGAGTCCGCAGGAAAGCAGAGAGGGCCAAATTGTGTGGGGCATTTGAAGGAGTTCCAGGAGGCAGTGAGAACCAGCATTACTTTTCCCTACTGGCACCTTTGCTGTGGCAGCAAAAGCTGGACGTTTGTCTTTTTTGCTCCGGAGGGCGCCGAAAGCGAAAACAGGTGCTTTTGAGGATGGAGTCCGCAGGAAAGCAGAGAGGGCCAAATTGTCTGTGGCATTTGAAAGGGTTCCAGGAGGCAGTGAGAACCAGCATTACTTTTCCCCGCTGGCACCTTTGCTGTGGCAGCAAAACCTGGACGTTTGTCTTTTTTGCTCCGGAGGTTGCCGAAAGCGAAAACAGGTGCTTTTGAGGATGGAGTCCGCAGGAAAGCAGAGAGGGCCAAATTGTCTGGGGCATTTGAACAGGTTCCAGGAGGCAGTGAGAACCAGCATTACTTTTCCCCGCTGGCACCTTTGCTGTGGCAGCAAAAGCTGGACGTTTGTCTTTTTTGCTCCGGAGGCTGCCGAAAGCGAAAACAGGTGCTTTTGAGGATGGAGTCCGCAGGAAAGCAGAGAGGGCCAAATTGTCTGTGGCATTTGAAAGAGTTCCAGGAGGCAGTGAGAACCAGCATTACTTTTCCCCGCTGGCACCTTTGCTGTGGCAGCAAAAGCTGGACGTTTTTCTTTTTACCACCGGAGGGCGCCAAAAGTGAAAAAAGGCGCTTTTGAGGATGGAGTCCGCAGGAAAGCAGAGAGGGCCAAATTGTCAGGGGCATTTGAAAGGGTTCCAGGAGGCAGTGAGAACCAGCATTACTTTTCCCCACTGGCACCTTTGCTGTGGCAGCAAAAGCTGGACGTTTGTCTTTTTTGCTCCGGAGGCTGCCGAAAGCGAAAACAGGTGCTTTTGAGGATGGAGTCCGCAGGAAAGCAGAGAGGGCCAAATTGTCTGTGGCATTTGAAAGGGTTCCAGGAGGCAGTGAGAACCAGCATTACTTTTCCCCGCTGGCACATTTGCTGTGGCAGCAAAAGCTGGACGTTTGTCTTTTTTGCTCCGGAGGCTGCCGAAAGCGAAAACAGGTGCTTTTGAGGATGGAGTCCGCAGGAAAGCAGAGAGGGCCAAATTGTCTGTGGCATTTGAAAGAGTTCCAGGAGGCAGTGAGAACCAGCATTACTTTTCCCCGCTGGCACCTTTGCTGTGGCAGCAAAAGCTGGACGTTTTTCTTTTTACCACCGGAGGCCGCCAAAAGTGAAAAAAGGCGCTTTTGAGGATGGAGTCCGCAGGAAAGCAGAGAGGGCCAAATTGTCTGTGGCATTTGAAAGGGTTCCAGGAGGCAGTGAGAACCAGCATTACTTTTCCCCGCTGGCACCTTTGCTGTGGCAGCAAAAGCTGGACGTTTGTCTTTTTTGCTCCGGAGGCTGCCGAAAGCGAAAATAGGTGCTTTTGAGGATGGAGTGCGCAGGAAAGCAGAGAGGGCCAAATTGTCTGTGGCATTTGAAAGAGTTCCAGGAGGCAGTGAGAACCAGCATCACTTTTCCCCGCTGGCACCTTTGCTGTGGCAGCAAAAGCTGGACGTTTGTCTTTTTACCACCGGAGTGCACCGAAAGTGAAAAAAGGTGCTTTTGAGGATAGAGTCCGCAGGAAAGCAGAGAGGGCTTAATTGTCTGGGGCATTTGAAAGGGTTCCAGGAGGCAGTGAGAACCAGCATTACTTTTCCCCGCTGGCACCTTTGCTGTGGCAGCAAAAGCTGGACGTTTGTCTTTTTTGCTCCGGAGGCTGCCGAAAGCGAAAATAGGTGCTTTTGAGGATGGAGTCCGCAGGAAAGCAGAGAGGGCCAAATTGTCTGTGGCATTTGAAAGGGTTCCAGGAGGCAGTGAGAACCAGCATTACTTTTCCCCGCTGGCACCTTTGCTGTGGCAGCAAAAGCTGGACGTTTGTCTTTTTTGCTCCGGAGGCTGCCGAAAGCGAAAACAGGTGCTTTTGAGGATGGAGTCCGCAGGAAAGCAGAGAGGGCCAAATTGTCTGTGGCATTTGAAAGGGTTCCAGGAGGCAGTGAGAACCAGCATTACTTTTCCCCGCTGGCACCTTTGCTGTGGCAGCAAAAGCTGGACGTTTGTCTTTTTTGCTCCGGAGGCTGCCGAAAGCGAAAATAGGTGCTTTTGAGGATGGAGTGCGCAGGAAAGCAGAGAGGGCCAAATTGTCTGTGGCATTTGAAAGAGTTCCAGGAGGCAGTGAGAACCAGCATCACTTTTCCCCGCTGGCACCTTTGCTGTGGCAGCAAAAGCTGGACGTTTGTCTTTTTACCACCGGAGTGCACCGAAAGTGAAAAAAGGCGCTTTTGAGGATAGAGTCCGCAGGAAAGCAGAGAGGGCTTAATTGTCTGGGGCATTTGAAAGGGTTCCAGGAGGCAGTGAGAACCAGCATTACTTTTCCCCGCTGGCACCTTTGCTGTGGCAGCAAAAGCTGGACGTTTGTCTTTTTTGCTCCGGAGGCTGCCGAAAGCGAAAATAGGTGCTTTTGAGGATGGAGTCCGCAGGAAAGCAGAGAGGGCCAAATTGTCTGGGGCATTTGAAAGGGTTCCAGGAGGCAGTGAGAACCAGCATTACTTTTCCCCGCTGGCACCTTTGCTGTGGCAGCAAAAGCTGGACGTTTGTCTTTTTTGCTCCGGAGGCTGCTGAAAGCGAAAACAGGTGCTTTTGAGGATGGAGTCCGCAGGAAAGCAGAGAGGGCCAAATTGTCTGTGGCATTTGAAAGGGTTCCAGGAGGCAGTGAGAACCAGCATTACTTTTCCCCGCTGGCACCTTTGCTGTGGCAGCAAAAGCTGGACGTTTGTCTTTTTTGCTCCGGAGGCTGCCGAAAGCGAAAACAGGTGCTTTTGAGGATGGAGTCCGCAGGAAAGCAGAGAGGGCCAAATTGTCTGTGGCATTTGAAAGAGTTCCTGGAGGCAGTGAGAACCAGCATCACTTTTCCCCGCTGGCACCTTTGCTGTGGCAGCAAAAGCTGGACGTTTGTCTTTTTTGCTCCGGAGGCTGCCGAAAGCGAAAATAGGTGCTTTTGAGGATGGAGTGCGCAGGAAAGCAGAGAGGGCCAAATTGTCTGTGGCATTTGAAAGAGTTCCAGGAGGCAGTGAGAACCAGCATCACTTTTCCCCGCTGGCACCTTTGCTGTGGCAGCAAAAGCTGGACGTTTGTCTTTTTACCACCGGAGTGCACCGAAAGTGAAAAAAGGCGCTTTTGAGGATAGAGTCCGCAGGAAAGCAGAGAGGGCTTAATTGTCTGGGGCATTTGAAAGGGTTCCAGGAGGCAGTGAGAACCAGCATTACTTTTCCCCGCTGGCACCTTTGCTGTGGCAGCAAAAGCTGGACGTTTGTCTTTTTTGCTCCGGAGGCTGCCGAAAGCGAAAATAGGTGCTTTTGAGGATGGAGTCCGCAGGAAAGCAGAGAGGGCCAAATTGTCTGGGGCATTTGAAAGGGTTCCAGGAGGCAGTGAGAACCAGCATTACTTTTCCCCGCTGGCACCTTTGCTGTGGCAGCAAAAGCTGGACGTTTGTCTTTTTTGCTCCGGAGGCTGCTGAAAGCGAAAACAGGTGCTTTTGAGGATGGAGTCCGCAGGAAAGCAGAGAGGGCCAAATTGTCTGTGGCATTTGAAAGGGTTCCAGGAGGCAGTGAGAACCAGCATTACTTTTCCCCGCTGGCACCTTTGCTGTGGCAGCAAAAGCTGGACGTTTGTCTTTTTTGCTCCGGAGGCTGCCGAAAGCGAAAACAGGTGCTTTTGAGGATGGAGTCCGCAGGAAAGCAGAGAGGGCCAAATTGTCTGTGGCATTTGAAAGAGTTCCTGGAGGCAGTGAGAACCAGCATCACTTTTCCCCGCTGGCACCTTTGCTGTGGCAGCAAAAGCTGGACGTTTGTCTTTTTACCACCGGAGGGCGCCGAAAGTGAAAAAAGGCGCTTTTGAGGATAGAGTCAGCAGGAAAGCAGAGAGGGCTTAATTGTCTGGGGTATTTGAAAGGGTTCCAGGAGGCAGTGAGAACCAGCATTACTTTTCCCCGCTGGCACCTTTGCTGTGGCAGCAAAAGCTGGACGTTTGTCTTTTTTGCTCCGGAAAGCGCCGAAAGTGAAAAAAGGCGCTTTTGAGGTTAGAGTCCGCAGGAAAGCAGAGAGGGCCAAATTGTCTGTGGCATTTGAAAGGGTTCCAGGAGGCAGTGAGAACCAGCATTACTTTTCCCCGCTGGCACCTTTGCTGTGGCAGCAAAAGCTGGACTTTTGTCTTTTTTGCTCCGGAGGGCGCCGAAAGCAAAAATAGGTGCTTTTGAGGATGGAGTCCGCAGGAAAGCAGAGAGGGCCAAATTGTCTGTGGCATTTGAAAGGGTTCCAGGAGGCAGTGAGAACCAGCATTACTTTTCCCCGCTGGCACCTTTGCTGTGGCAGCAAAAGCTGGACGTTTGTCTTTTTACCACCGGAGGGCGCCGAAAGTGAAAAAAGGCGCTTTTGAGGATAGAGTCAGCAGGAAAGCAGAGAGGGCTTAATTGTCTGGGGTATTTGAAAGGGTTCCAGGAGGCAGTGAGAACCAGCATTACTTTTCCCCGCTGGCACCTTTGCTGTGGCAGCAAAAGCTGGACGTTTGTCTTTTTTGCTCCGGAGGCTGCCGAAAGCGAAAACAGGTGCTTTTGAGGATGGAGTCCGCAGGAAAGCAGAGTGGGCCAAATTGTCTGGGGCATTTGAAAGGGTTCCAGGAGGCAGTGAGAACCAGCATTACTTTTCCCCACTGGCACCTTTGCTGTGGCAGCAAAAGCTGGACGTTTGTCTTTTTTGCTCCGGAGGCTGACGAAAGCGAAAACAGGTGCTTTTGAGGATGGAGTCCGCAGGAAAGCAGAGAGGGCCAAATTGTCTGGGGCATTTGAAAGGGTTCCAGGAGGCAGTGAGAACCAGCATTACTTTTCCCCGCTGGCACCTTTGCTGTGGCAGCAAAAGCTGGACGTTTGTCTTTTTTGCTCCGGAGGTTGCCAAAAGCGAAAACAGGTGCTTTTGAGGATGGAGTCCGCAGGAAAGCAGAGAGGGCCAAATTGTCTGGGGCATTTGAAGAGGTTCCAGGAGGCAGTGAGAACCAGCATTACTTTTCCCCGCTGGCACCTTTGCTGTGGCAGCAAAAGCTGGACGTTTGTCTTTTTTGCTCCGGAGGCTGCACAAAGCGAAAACAGGTGCTTTTGAGGATGGAGTCCGCAGGAAAGCAGAGAGGGCCAAATTGTCTGTGGCATTTGAAGAGGTTCCATGAGGCAGTGAGAACCAGCATTACTTTTCCCCGCTGGCACCTTTGCTGTGGCAGCAAAACCTGGACGTTTGTCTTTTTACCACCGGAGGGCGCCGAAAGTGAAAAAAGGCGCTTTTGAGGATAGAGTCCGCAGGAAAGCAGAGAGGGCTTAATTGTCTGGGGCATTTGAAAGGGTTCCAGGAGGCAGTGAGAACCAGCATTACTTTTCCCCGCTGGCACCTTTGCTGTGGCAGCAAAAGCTGGACGTTTGTCTTTTTTGCTCCGGAGGTTGCCAAAAGCGAAAACAGGTGCTTTTGAGGATGGAGTCCGCAGGAAAGCAGAGAGGGCCAAATTGTCTGTGGCATTTGAAAGAGTTCCAGGAGGCAGTGAGAACCAGCATTACTTTTCCCCGCTGGCACCTTTGCTGTGGCAGCAAAAGCTGGACGTTTTTCTTTTTACCACCGGAGGGCGCCAAAAGTGAAAAAAGGCGCTTTTGAGGATGGAGTCCGCAGGAAAGCAGAGAGGGCCAAATTGTCTGTGGCATTTGAAAGGGTTCCAGGAGGCAGTGAGAACCAGCATTACTTTTCCCCACTGGCACCTTTGCTGTGGCAGCAAAAGCTGGACGTTTGTCTTTTTTGCTCCGGAGGCTGCCGAAAGCGAAAACAGGTGCTTTTGAGGATGGAGTCCGCAGGAAAGCAGAGAGGGCCAAATTGTCTGTGGCATTTGAAAGGGTTCCAGGAGGCAGTGAGAACCAGCATTACTTTTCCCCGCTGGCACCTTTGCTGTGGCAGCAAAAGCTGGACGTTTGTCTTTTTTGCTCCGGAGGCTGCCGAAAGCGAAAATAGGTGCTTTTGAGGATGGAGTCCGCAGGAAAGCAGAGAGGGCCAAATTGTCTGTGGCATTTGAAAGAGTTCCAGGAGGCAGTGAGAACCAGCATCACTGTTCCCCGCTGGCACCTTTGCTGTGGCAGCAAAAGCTGGACGTTTTTCTTTTTACCACCGGAGAGCGCCGAAAGTGAAAAAAGGCGCTTTTGAGGATAGAGTCCGCAGGAAAGCAGAGAGGGCTTAATTGTCTGGGGCATTTGAAAGGGTTCCAGGAGGCAGTGAGAACCAGCATTACTTTTCCCCGCTGGCACCTTTGCTGTGGCAGCAAAAGCTGGACGTTTGTCTTTTTTGCTCCGGAGGCTGCCGAAAGCGAAAATAGGTGCTTTTGAGGATGGAGTCCGCAGGAAAGCAGAGAGGGCCAAATTGTCTGTGGCATTTGAAAGGGTTCCAGGAGGCAGTGAGAACCAGCATTACTTTTCCCCGCTGGCACCTTTGCTGTGGCAGCAAAAGCTGGACGTTTGTCTTTTTTGCTCCGGAGTTTGCCAAAAGCGAAAACAGGTGCTTTTGAGGATGGAGTCCGCAGGAAAGCAGAGAGGGCCAAATTGTCTGGGGCATTTGAAGAGGTTCCAGGAGGCAGTGAGAACCAGCATTACTTTTCCCCGCTGGCACCTTTGCTGTGGCAGCAAAAGCTGGACGTTTGTCTTTTTTGCTCCGGAGGCTGCCGAAAGCGAAAACAGGTGCTTTTGAGGATGGAGTCCGCAGGAAAGCAGAGAGGGCCAAATTGTCTGTGGCATTTGAAAGGGTTCCAGGAGGCAGTGAGAACCAGCATTACTTTTCCCCGCTGGCACCTTTGCTGAGGCAGCAAAAGCTGGCCGTTTGTCTTTTTTGCTCCGGAGGCTGCCGAAAGCGAAAACAGGTGCTTTTGAGGATGGAGTCCGCAGGAAAGCAGAGAGGGCCAAATTGTCTGGGGCATTTGAACAGGTTCCAGGAGGCAGTGAGAACCAGCATTCCTTTTCCCCGCTGGCACCTTTGCTGTGGCAGCAAAAGCTGGACGTTTGTCTTTTTTGCTCCGGAGGCTGCCGAAAGCGAAAACAGGTGCTTTTGAGGATGGAGTCCGCAGGAAAGCAGAGAGGGCCAAATTGTCTGGGGCATTTGAAAGGGTTCCAGGAGGCAGTGAGAACCAGCATTACTTTTCCCCGCTGGCACCTTTGCTGTGGCAGCAAAAGCTGGACGTTTGTCTTTTTTGCTCCGGAGGTTGCCAAAAGCGAAAACAGGTGCTTTTGAGGATGGAGTCCGCAGGAAAGCAGAGAGGGCCAAATTGTCTGGGGCATTTGAAGAGGTTCCAGGAGGCAGTGAGAACCAGCATTACTTTTCCCCGCTGGCACCTTTGCTGTGGCAGCAAAAGCTGGACGTTTGTCTTTTTTGCTCCGGAGGCTGCACAAAGCGAAAACAGGTGCTTTTGAGGATGGAGTCCGCAGGAAAGCAGAGAGGGCCAAATTGTCTGTGGCATTTGAAGAGGTTCCATGAGGCAGTGAGAACCAGCATTACTTTTCCCCGCTGGCACCTTTGCTGTGGCAGCAAAACCTGGACGTTTGTCTTTTTACCACCGGAGGGCGCCGAAAGTGAAAAAAGGCGCTTTTGAGGATAGAGTCCGCAGGAAAGCAGAGAGGGCTTAATTGTCTGGGGCATTTGAAAGGGTTCCAGGAGGCAGTGAGAACCAGCATTACTTTTCCCCGCTGGCACCTTTGCTGTGGCAGCAAAAGCTGGACGTTTGTCTTTTTTGCTCCGGAGGCTGCCGAAAGCGAAAATAGGTGCTTTTGAGGATGGAGTCCGCAGGAAAGCAGAGAGGGCCAAATTGTCTGTGGCATTTGAAAGGGTTCCAGGAGGCAGTGAGAACCAGCATTACTTTTCCCCGCTGGCACCTTTGCTGTGGCAGCAAAAGCTGGACGTTTGTCTTTTTTGCTCCGGACGCTGCCGAAAGCGAAAACAGGTGCTTTTGAGGATGGAGTCCGCAGGAAAGCAGAGAGGGCCAAATTGTCTGTGGCATTTGAAAGGGTTCCAGGAGGCAGTGAGAACCAGCATTACTTTTCCCCGCTGGCACCTTTGCTGTGGCAGCAAAAGCTGGACGTTTGTCTTTTTTGCTCCGGAGGCTGCTGAAAGCGAAAACAGGTGCTTTTGAGGATGGAGTCCGCAGGAAAGCAGAGAGGGCCAAATTGTCTGTGGCATTTGAAAGGGTTCCAGGAGGCAGTGAGAACCAGCATTACTTTTCCCCGCTGGCACCTTTGCTGTGGCAGCAAAAGCTGGACGTTTGTCTTTTTTGCTCCGGAGGCTGCCGAAAGCGAAAACAGTTGCTTTTGAGGATGGAGTCCGCAGGAAAGCAGAGAGGGCCAAATTGTCTGGGGCATTTGAAAGAGTTCCAGGAGGCAGTGAGAACCAGCATCACTTTTCCCCGCTGGCACCTTTGCTGTGGCAGCAAAAGCTGGACGTTTGTCTTTTTACCACCGGAGGGCGCCGAAAGTGAAAAAAGGCGCTTTTGAGGATAGAGTCAGCAGGAAAGCAGAGAGGGCTTAATTGTCTGGGGTATTTGAAAGGGTTCCAGGAGGCAGTGAGAACCAGCATTACTTTTCCCCGCTGGCACCTTTGCTGTGGCAGCAAAAGCTGGACGTTTGTCTTTTTTGCTCCGGAGGCTGCCGAAAGCGAAAACAGCTGCTTTTGAGGATGGAGTCCGCAGGAAAGCAGAGAGGGCCAAATTGTCTGGGGCATTTGAAAGGGTTCCAGGAGGCAGTGAGAACCAGCATTGCTTTTCCCCGCTGGCACCTTTGTTGTGGCAGCAAAAGCTGGACGTTTGTCTTTTTTGCTCTGGAGGCTGCCGAAAGCGAAAACAGGTGCTTTTGAGGATGGAGTCCGCAGGAAAGCAGAGAGGGCCAAATTGTCTGTGGCATTTGAAAGGGTTCCAGGAGGCAGTGAGAACCAGCATTACTTTTCCCCGCTGGCACCTTTGCTGTGGCAGCAAAAGCTGGACGTTTGTCTTTTTTGCTCCGGAGGCTGCCGAAAGCGAAAACAGGTGCTTTTGAGGATGGAGTCCGCAGGAAAGCAGAGAGGGCCAAATTGTCTTGGCATTTGAAGAGGTTCCATGAGGCAGAGAGAACCAGCATTACTTTTCCCCGCTGGCACCTTTGCTGTGGCAGCAAAACCTGGACGTTTGTCTTTTTACCACCGAAGGGCGCCGAAAGTGAAAAAAGGCGCTTTTGAGGATAGAGTCCGCAGGAAAGCAGAGAGGGCTTAATTGTCTGGGGCATTTGAAAGGGTTCCAGGAGGCAGTGAGAACCAGCATTACTTTTCCCCGCTGGCACCTTTGCTGTGGCAGCAAAAGCTAGACGTTTGTCTTTTTTGCTCCGGAGGTTGCCAAAAGCGAAAACAGGTGCTTTTGAGGATGGAGTCCGCAGGAAAGCAGAGAGGGCCAAATTGTCTGGGGCATTTGAACAGGTTCCAGGAGGCAGTGAGAACCAGCATTACTTTTCCCCGCTGGCACCTTTGCTGTGGCAGCAAAAGCTGGACGTTTGTCTTTTTTGCTCCGGACGCTGCCGAAAGCGAAAACAGGTGCTTTTGAGGATGGAGTCCGCAGGAAAGCAGAGAGGGCCAAATTGTCTGTGGCATTTGAAAGGGTTCCAGGAGGCAGTGAGAACCAGCATTACTTTTCCCCGCTGGCACCTTTGTTGTGGCAGCAAAAGCTGGACGTTTGTGTTTTTTGCTCCGGAGGCTGCCGAAAGCGAAAACAGGTGCTTTTGAGGATGGAGTCCGCAGGAAAGCAGAGAGGGCCAAATTGTCTGTGGCATTTGAAAGGGTTCCAGGAGGCAGTGAGAACCAGCATTACTTTTCCCCGCTGGCACCTTTGCTGTGGCAGCAAAAGCTGGACGTTTGTCTTTTTTGCTCCGGAGGCTGCCGAAAGCGAAAACAGGTGCTTTTGAGGATGGAGTCCGCAGGAAAGCAGAGAGGGCCAAATTGTCTGTGGCATTTGAAAGGGTTCCAGGAGGCAGTGAGAACCAGCATTACTTTTCCCCGCTGGCACCTTTGCTGTGGCAGCAAAAGCTGGACGTTTGTCTTTTTTGCTCCGGAGGTTGCCGAAAGCGAAAACAGGTGCTTTTGAGGATGGAGTCCGCAGGAAAGCAGAGAGGGCCAAAATGTCTGTGGCATTTGAAGAGGTTCCAGGAGGCAGTGAGAACCAGCATTACTTTTCCCCGCTGGCACGTTTGCTGTGGCAGCAAAAGCTGGACGTTTGTCTTTTTTGCTCCGGAGGCTGCCGAAAGCGAAAACAGGTGCTTTTGAGGATGGAGTCCGCAGGAAAGCAGAGAGAGCCAAATTGTCTGGGGCATTTGAAGGAGTTCCAGGAGGCAGTGAGAACCAGCATTACTTTTCCCCGCTGGCACCTTTGCTGTGGCAGCAAAAGCTGGACGTTTGTCTTTTTTGCTCCGGAGGCTGCCGAAAGCGAAAACAGGTGCTTTTGAGGATGGAGTCCGCAGGAAAGCAGAGAGGGACAAATTGTCTGTGGCATTTGAAAGGGTTCCAGGAAGCAGTGAGAACCAGCATTACTTTTCCCCGCTGGCACCTTTGCTGTGGCAGCAAAAGCTGGACGTTTGTCTTTTTTGCTCCGGAGGGCGCCGAAAGGGAAAATAGGTTCTTTTGAGGATGGAGTCCGCAGGAAAGCAGAGAGGGCCAAATTGTCTGTGGCATTTGAAAGGGTTCCAGGAGGCAGTGAGAACCAGCATTACTTTTCCCCGCTGGCACCTTTGCTGTGGCAGCAAAAGCTGGACGTTTGTCTTTTTTGCTCCGGAGGCTGCCGAAAGCGAAAACAGGTGCTTTTGAGGATGGAGTCCGCAGGAAAGCAGAGAGGGCCAAATTGTCTGTGGCATTTGAAAGGGTTCCAGGAGGCAGTGAGAACCAGCATTACTTTTCCCCGCTGGCACCTTTGCTGTGGCAGCAAAAGCTGGACGTTTGTCTTTTTTGCTCCGGAGGTTGCCGAAAGCGAAAACAGGTGCTTTTGAGGATGGAGTCCGCAGGAAAGCAGAGAGGGCCAAATTGTCTGGGGCATTTGAAAGGGTTCCAGGAGGCAGTGAGAACCAGCATTACTTTTCCCCACTGGCACCTTTGCTGTGGCAGCAAAAGCTGGACGTTTGTCTTTTTTGCTCCGGAGGCTGCCGAAAGCGAAAACAGGTGCTTTTGAGGATGGAGTCCGCAGGAAAGCAGAGAGGGCCAAATTGTCTGTGGCATTTGAAAGGGTTCCAGGAGGCAGTGAGAACCAGCATTACTTTTCCCCGCTGGCACCTTTGCTGTGGCAGCAAAAGCTGGACGTTTGTCTTTTTTGCTCCGGAGGTTGCCAAAAGCGAAAACAGGTGCTTTTGAGGATGGAGTCCGCAGGAAAGCAGAGAGGGCCAAATTGTCTGGGGCATTTGAAGAGGTTCCAGGAGGCAGTGAGAACCAGCATTACTTTTCCCCGCTGGCACCTTTGCTGTGGCAGCAAAAGCTGGACGTTTGTCTTTTTTGCTCCGGAGGCTGCACAAAGCGAAAACAGGTGCTTTTGAGGATGGAGTCCGCAGGAAAGCAGAGAGGGCCAAATTGTCTGTGGCATTTGAAGAGGTTCCATGAGGCAGTGAGAACCAGCATTACTTTTCCCCGCTGGCACCTTTGCTGTGGCAGCAAAACCTGGACGTTTGTCTTTTTACCACCGGAGGGCGCCGAAAGTGAAAAAAGGCGCTTTTGAGGATAGAGTCCGCAGGAAAGCAGAGAGGGCTTAATTGTCTGGGGCATTTGAAAGGGTTCCAGGAGGCAGTGAGAACCAGCATTACTTTTCCCCGCTGGCACCTTTGCTGTGGCAGCAAAAGCTGGACGTTTGTCTTTTTTGCTCCGGAGGTTGCCAAAAGCGAAAACAGGTGCTTTTGAGGATGGAGTCCGCAGGAAAGCAGAGAGGGCCAAATTGTCTGTGGCATTTGAAAGAGTTCCAGGAGGCAGTGAGAACCAGCATTACTTTTCCCCGCTGGCACCTTTGCTGTGGCAGCAAAAGCTGGACGTTTTTCTTTTTACCACCGGAGGGCGCCAAAAGTGAAAAAAGGCGCTTTTGAGGATGGAGTCCGCAGGAAAGCAGAGAGGGCCAAATTGTCTGTGGCATTTGAAAGGGTTCCAGGAGGCAGTGAGAACCAGCATTACTTTTCCCCACTGGCACCTTTGCTGTGGCAGCAAAAGCTGGACGTTTGTCTTTTTTGCTCCGGAGGCTGCCGAAAGCGAAAACAGGTGCTTTTGAGGATGGAGTCCGCAGGAAAGCAGAGAGGGCCAAATTGTCTGTGGCATTTGAAAGGGTTCCAGGAGGCAGTGAGAACCAGCATTACTTTTCCCCGCTGGCACCTTTGCTGTGGCAGCAAAAGCTGGACGTTTGTCTTTTTTGCTCCGGAGGCTGCCGAAAGCGAAAATAGGTGCTTTTGAGGATGGAGTCCGCAGGAAAGCAGAGAGGGCCAAATTGTCTGTGGCATTTGAAAGAGTTCCAGGAGGCAGTGAGAACCAGCATCACTGTTCCCCGCTGGCACCTTTGCTGTGGCAGCAAAAGCTGGACGTTTTTCTTTTTACCACCGGAGGGCGCCGAAAGTGAAAAAAGGCGCTTTTGAGGATAGAGTCCGCAGGAAAGCAGAGAGGGCTTAATTGTCTGGGGCATTTGAAAGGGTTCCAGGAGGCAGTGAGAACCAGCATTACTTTTCCCCGCTGGCACCTTTGCTGTGGCAGCAAAAGCTGGACGTTTGTCTTTTTTGCTCCGGAGGCTGCCGAAAGCGAAAATAGGTGCTTTTGAGGATGGAGTCCGCAGGAAAGCAGAGAGGGCCAAATTGTCTGTGGCATTTGAAAGGGTTCCAGGAGGCAGTGAGAACCAGCATTACTTTTCCCCGCTGGCACCTTTGCTGTGGCAGCAAAAGCTGGACGTTTGTCTTTTTTGCTCCGGAGGTTGCCAAAAGCGAAAACAGGTGCTTTTGAGGATGGAGTCCGCAGGAAAGCAGAGAGGGCCAAATTGTCTGGGGCATTTGAAGAGGTTCCAGGAGGCAGTGAGAACCAGCATTACTTTTCCCCGCTGGCACCTTTGCTGTGGCAGCAAAAGCTGGACGTTTGTCTTTTTTGCTCCGGAGGCTGCCGAAAGCGAAAACAGGTGCTTTTGAGGATGGAGTCCGCAGGAAAGCAGAGAGGGCCAAATTGTCTGGGGCATTTGAAAGGGTTCCAGGAGGCAGTGAGAACCAGCATTACTTTTCCCCGCTGGCACCTTTGCTGTTGCAGCAAAAGCTGGACGTTTGTCTTTTTTGCTCCGGAGGCTGCTGAAATCGAAAACAGGTGCTTTTGAGGATGGAGTCCGCAGGAAAGCAGAGAGGGCCAAATTGTCTGTGGCATTTGAAAGGGTTCCAGGAGGCAGTGAGAACCAGCATTACTTTTCCCCGCTGGCACCTTTGCTGTGGCAGCAAAAGCTGGACGTTTGTCTTTTTTGCTCCGGAGGCTGCCGAAAGCGAAAACAGGTGCTTTTGAGGATGGAGTCCGCAGGAAAGCAGAGAGGGCCAAATTGTCTGTGGCATTTGAAAGAGTTCCAGGAGGCAGTGAGAACCAGCATCACTTTTCCCCGCTGGCACCTTTGCTGTGGCAGCAAAAGCTGGACGTTTGTCTTTTTACCACCGGAGGGCGCCGAAAGTGAAAAAAGGCGCTTTTGAGGATAGAGTCAGCAGGAAAGCAGAGAGGGCTTAATTGTCTGGGGTATTTGAAAGGGTTCCAGGAGGCAGTGAGAACCAGCATTACTTTTCCCCGCTGGCACCTTTGCTGTGGCAGCAAAAGCTGGACGTTTGTCTTTTTTGCTCCGGAAAGCGCCGAAAGTGAAAAAAGGCGCTTTTGAGGTTAGAGTCCGCAGGAAAGCAGAGAGGGCAAAATTGTCTGTGGCATTTGAAAGGGTTCCAGGAGGCAGTGAGAACCAGCATTACTTTTCCCCGCTGGCACCTTTGTTGTGGCAGCAAAAGCTGGACTTTTGTCTTTTTTGCTCCGGGGCGCCGAAAGCAAAAATAGGTGCTTTTGAGGATGGAGTCCGCAGGAAAGCAGAGAGGGCCAAATTGTCTGTGGCATTTGAAAGGGTTCCAGGAGGCAGTGAGAACCAGCATTACTTTTCCCCGCTGGCACCTTTGCTGTGGCAGCAAAGGCTGGACGTTTGTCTTTTTACCACCGGAGGGCGCCGAAAGTGAAAAAAGGCGCTTTTGAGGATAGAGTCAGCAGGAAAGCAGAGAGGGCTTAATTGTCTGGGGTATTTGAAAGGGTTCCAGGAGGCAGTGAGAACCAGCATTACTTTTCCCCGCTGGCACCTTTGCTGTGGCAGCAAAAGCTGGACGTTTGTCTTTTTTGCTCCGGAGGCTGCCGAAAGCGAAAACAGGTGCTTTTGAGGATGGAGTCCGCAGGAAAGCAGAGTGGGCCAAATTGTCTGGGGCATTTGAAAGGGTTCCAGGAGGCAGTGAGAACCAGCATTACTTTTCCCCGCTGGCACCTTTGCTGTGGCAGCAAAAGCTGGACGTTTGTCTTTTTTGCTCCGGAGGCTGACGAAAGCGAAAACAGGTGCTTTTGAGGATGGAGTCCGCAGGAAAGCAGAGAGGGCCAAATTGTCTGGGGCATTTGAAAGGGTTCCAGGAGGCAGTGAGAACCAGCATTACTTTTCCCCGCTGGCACCTTTGCTGTGGCAGCAAAAGCTGGACGTTTGTCTTTTTTGCTCCGGAGGTTGCCAAAAGCGAAAACAGGTGCTTTTGAGGATGGAGTCCGCAGGAAAGCAGAGAGGGCCAAATTGTCTGGGGCATTTGAAGAGGTTCCAGGAGGCAGTGAGAACCAGCATTACTTTTCCCCGCTGGCACCTTTGCTGTGGCAGCAAAAGCTGGACGTTTGTCTTTTTTGCTCCGGAGGCTGCACAAAGCGAAAACAGGTGCTTTTGAGGATGGAGTCCGCAGGAAAGCAGAGAGGGCCAAATTGTCTGTGGCATTTGAAGAGGTTCCATGAGGCAGTGAGAACCAGCATTACTTTTCCCCGCTGGCACCTTTGCTGTGGCAGCAAAACCTGGACGTTTGTCTTTTTACCACCGGAGGGCGCCGAAAGTGAAAAAAGGCGCTTTTGAGGATAGAGTCCGCAGGAAAGCAGAGAGGGCTTAATTGTCTGGGGCATTTGAAAGGGTTCCAGGAGGCAGTGAGAACCAGCATTACTTGTCCCCGCTGGCACCTTTGCTGTGGCAGCAAAAGCTGGACGTTTGTCTTTTTTGCTCCGGAGGTTGCCAAAAGCGAAAACAGGTGCTTTTGAGGATGGAGTCCGCAGGAAAGCAGAGAGGGCCAAATTGTCTGTGGCATTTGAAAGAGTTCCAGGAGGCAGTGAGAACCAGCATTACTTTTCCCCGCTGGCACCTTTGCTGTGGCAGCAAAAGCTGGACGTTTTTCTTTTTACCACCGGAGGGCGCCAAAAGTGAAAAAAGGCGCTTTTGAGGATGGAGTCCGCAGGAAAGCAGAGAGGGCCAAATTGTCTGTGGCATTTGAAAGGGTTCCAGGAGGCAGTGAGAACCAGCATTACTTTTCCCCACTGGCACCTTTGCTGTGGCAGCAAAAGCTGGACGTTTGTCTTTTTTGCTCCGGAGGCTGCCGAAAGCGAAAACAGGTGCTTTTGAGGATGGAGTCCGCAGGAAAGCAGAGAGGGCCAAATTGTCTGTGGCATTTGAAAGGGTTCCAGGAGGCAGTGAGAACCAGCATTACTTTTCCCCGCTGGCACCTTTGCTGTGGCAGCAAAAGCTGGACGTTTGTCTTTTTTGCTCCGGAGGCTGCCGAAAGCGAAAATAGGTGCTTTTGAGGATGGAGTCCGCAGGAAAGCAGAGAGGGCCAAATTGTCTGTGGCATTTGAAAGAGTTCCAGGAGGCAGTGAGAACCAGCATCACTGTTCCCCGCTGGCACCTTTGCTGTGGCAGCAAAAGCTGGACGTTTTTCTTTTTACCACCGGAGGGCGCCGAAAGTGAAAAAAGGCGCTTTTGAGGATAGAGTCCGCAGGAAAGCAGAGAGGGCTTAATTGTCTGGGGCATTTGAAAGGGTTCCAGGAGGCAGTGAGAACCAGCATTACTTTTCCCCGCTGGCACCTTTGCTGTGGCAGCAAAAGCTGGACGTTTGTCTTTTTTGCTCCGGAGGCTGCCGAAAGCGAAAATAGGTGCTTTTGAGGATGGAGTCCGCAGGAAAGCAGAGAGGGCCAAATTGTCTGTGGCATTTGAAAGGGTTCCAGGAGGCAGTGAGAACCAGCATTACTTTTCCCCGCTGGCACCTTTGCTGTGGCAGCAAAAGCTGGACGTTTGTCTTTTTTGCTCCGGAGGTTGCCAAAAGCGAAAACAGGTGCTTTTGAGGATGGAGTCCGCAGGAAAGCAGAGAGGGCCAAATTGTCTGTGGCATTTGAA
This sequence comes from Vanellus vanellus, assembly GCF_965231255.1. Classification (NCBI taxonomy): domain Eukaryota; kingdom Metazoa; phylum Chordata; class Aves; order Charadriiformes; family Charadriidae; genus Vanellus; species Vanellus vanellus. The sequence goes on along the minus strand of NW_028128560.1, from coordinate 94,958 downwards.
GAGGTTCCATGAGGCAGTGAGAACCAGCATTACTTTTCCCCGCTGGCACCTTTGCTGTGGCAGCAAAAGCTGGACGTTTGTCTTTTTTGCTCCGGAGGCTGCCGAAAGCGAAAACAGGTGCTTTTGAGGATGGAGTCCGCAGGAAAGCAGAGAGGGCCAAATTGTCTGGGGCATTTGAAAGGGTTCCAGGAGGCAGTGAGAACCAGCATTACTTTTCCCCGCTGGCACCTTTGCTGTTGCAGCAAAAGCTGGACGTTTGTCTTTTTTGCTCCGGAGGCTGCTGAAAGCGAAAACAGGTGCTTTTGAGGATGGAGTCCGCAGGAAAGCAGAGAGGGCCAAATTGTCTGTGGCATTTGAAAGGGTTCCAGGAGGCAGTGAGAACCAGCATTACTTTTCCCCGCTGGCACCTTTGCTGTGGCAGCAAAAGCTGGACGTTTGTCTTTTTTGCTCCGGAGGCTGCCGAAAGCGAAAACAGGTGCTTTTGAGGATGGAGTCCGCAGGAAAGCAGAGAGGGCCAAATTGTCTGTGGCATTTGAAAGAGTTCCAGGAGGCAGTGAGAACCAGCATCACTTTTCCCCGCTGGCACCTTTGCTGTGGCAGCAAAAGCTGGACGTTTGTCTTTTTACCACCGGAGGGCGCCGAAAGTGAAAAAAGGCGCTTTTGAGGATAGAGTCAGCAGGAAAGCAGAGAGGGCCAAATTGTCTGGGGCATTTGAAAGGGTTCCAGGAGGCAGTGAGAACCAGCATTACTTTTCCCCGCTGGCACCTTTGCTGTGGCAGCAAAAGCTGGACGTTTGTCTTTTTTGCTCCGGAGGCTGCCGAAAGCGAAAACAGGTGCTTTTGAGGATGGAGTCCGCAGGAAAGCAGAGAGGGCCAAATTGTCTGTGGCATTTGAAAGGGTTCCAGGAGGCAGTGAGAACCAGCATTACTTTTCCCCGCTGGCACCTTTGCTGTGGCAGCAAAAGCTGGACGTTTGTCTTTTTTGCTCCGGAGGTTGCCGAAAGCGAAAACAGGTGCTTTTGAGGATGGAGTCCGCAGGAAAGCAGAGAGGGCCAAAATGTCTGTGGCATTTGAAGAGGTTCCAGGAGGCAGTGAGAACCAGCATTACTTTTCCCCGCTGGCACGTTTGCTGTGGCAGCAAAAGCTGGACGTTTGTCTTTTTTGCTCCGGAGGCTGCCGAAAGCGAAAACAGGTGCTTTTGAGGATGGAGTCCGCAGGAAAGCAGAGAGAGCCAAATTGTCTGGGGCATTTGAAGGAGTTCCAGGAGGCAGTGAGAACCAGCATTACTTTTCCCCGCTGGCACCTTTGCTGTGGCAGCAAAAGCTGGACGTTTGTCTTTTTTGCTCCGGAGGCTGCCGAAAGCGAAAACAGGTGCTTTTAAGGATGGAGTCCGCAGGAAAGCAGAGAGGGACAAATTGTCTGTGGCATTTGAAAGGGTTCCAGGAAGCAGTGAGAACCAGCATTACTTTTCCCCGCTGGCACCTTTGCTGTGGCAGCAAAAGCTGGACGTTTGTCTTTTTTGCTCCGGAGGGCGCCGAAAGGGAAAATAGGTTCTTTTGAGGATGGAGTCCGCAGGAAAGCAGAGAGGGCCAAATTGTCTGTGGCATTTGAAAGGGTTCCAGGAGGCAGTGAGAACCAGCATTACTTTTCCCCGCTGGCACCTTTGCTGTGGCAGCAAAAGCTGGACGTTTGTCTTTTTTGCTCCGGAGGCTGCCGAAAGCGAAAACAGGTGCTTTTGAGGATGGAGTCCGCAGGAAAGCAGAGAGGGCCAAATTGTCTGTGGCATTTGAAAGGGTTCCAGGAGGCAGTGAGAACCAGCATTACTTTTCCCCGCTGGCACCTTTGCTGTGGCAGCAAAAGCTGGACGTTTGTCTTTTTTGCTCCGGAGGTTGCCGAAAGCGAAAACAGGTGCTTTTGAGGATGGAGTCCGCAGGAAAGCAGAGAGGGCCAAATTGTCTGGGGCATTTGAAAGGGTTCCAGGAGGCAGTGAGAACCAGCATTACTTTTCCCCACTGGCACCTTTGCTGTGGCAGCAAAAGCTGGACGTTTGTCTTTTTTGCTCCGGAGGCTGCCGAAAGCGAAAACAGGTGCTTTTGAGGATGGAGTCCGCAGGAAAGCAGAGAGGGCCAAATTGTCTGTGGCATTTGAAAGGGTTCCAGGAGGCAGTGAGAACCAGCATTACTTTTCCCCGCTGGCACCTTTGCTGTGGCAGCAAAAGCTGGACGTTTGTCTTTTTTGCTCCGGAGGTTGCCAAAAGCGAAAACAGGTGCTTTTGAGGATGGAGTCCGCAGGAAAGCAGAGAGGGCCAAATTGTCTGGGGCATTTGAAGAGGTTCCAGGAGGCAGTGAGAACCAGCATTACTTTTCCCCGCTGGCACCTTTGCTGTGGCAGCAAAAGCTGGACGTTTGTCTTTTTTGCTCCGGAGGCTGCACAAAGCGAAAACAGGTGCTTTTGAGGATGGAGTCCGCAGGAAAGCAGAGAGGGCCAAATTGTCTGTGGCATTTGAAGAGGTTCCATGAGGCAGTGAGAACCAGCATTACTTTTCCCCGCTGGCACCTTTGCTGTGGCAGCAAAACCTGGACGTTTGTCTTTTTACCACCGGAGGGCGCCGAAAGTGAAAAAAGGCGCTTTTGAGGATAGAGTCCGCAGGAAAGCAGAGAGGGCTTAATTGTCTGGGGCATTTGAAAGGGTTCCAGGAGGCAGTGAGAACCAGCATTACTTTTCCCCGCTGGCACCTTTGCTGTGGCAGCAAAAGCTGGACGTTTGTCTTTTTTGCTCCGGAGGTTGCCAAAAGCGAAAACAGGTGCTTTTGAGGATGGAGTCCGCAGGAAAGCAGAGAGGGCCAAATTGTCTGTGGCATTTGAAAGAGTTCCAGGAGGCAGTGAGAACCAGCATTACTTTTCCCCGCTGGCACCTTTGCTGTGGCAGCAAAAGCTGGACGTTTTTCTTTTTACCACCGGAGGGCGCCAAAAGTGAAAAAAGGCGCTTTTGAGGATGGAGTCCGCAGGAAAGCAGAGAGGGCCAAATTGTCTGTGGCATTTGAAAGGGTTCCAGGAGGCAGTGAGAACCAGCATTACTTTTCCCCACTGGCACCTTTGCTGTGGCAGCAAAAGCTGGACGTTTGTCTTTTTTGCTCCGGAGGCTGCCGAAAGCGAAAACAGGTGCTTTTGAGGATGGAGTCCGCAGGAAAGCAGAGAGGGCCAAATTGTCTGTGGCATTTGAAAGGGTTCCAGGAGGCAGTGAGAACCAGCATTACTTTTCCCCGCTGGCACCTTTGCTGTGGCAGCAAAAGCTGGACGTTTGTCTTTTTTGCTCCGGAGGCTGCCGAAAGCGAAAATAGGTGCTTTTGAGGATGGAGTCCGCAGGAAAGCAGAGAGGGCCAAATTGTCTGTGGCATTTGAAAGAGTTCCAGGAGGCAGTGAGAACCAGCATCACTGTTCCCCGCTGGCACCTTTGCTGTGGCAGCAAAAGCTGGACGTTTGTCTTTTTACCACCGGAGGGCGCCGAAAGTGAAAAAAGGCGCTTTTGAGGATAGAGTCCGCAGGAAAGCAGAGAGGGCTTAATTGTCTGGGGCATTTGAAAGGGTTCCAGGAGGCAGTGAGAACCAGCATTACTTTTCCCCGCTGGCACCTTTGCTGTGGCAGCAAAAGCTGGACGTTTGTCTTTTTTGCTCCGGAGGCTGCCGAAAGCGAAAATAGGTGCTTTTGAGGATGGAGTCCGCAGGAAAGCAGAGAGGGCCAAATTGTCTGTGGCATTTGAAAGGGTTCCAGGAGGCAGTGAGAACCAGCATTACTTTTCCCCGCTGGCACCTTTGCTGTGGCAGCAAAAGCTGGACGTTTGTCTTTTTTGCTCCGGAGGTTGCCAAAAGAGAAAACAGGTGCTTTTGAGGATGGAGTCCGCAGGAAAGCAGAGAGGGCCAAATTGTCTGGGGCATTTGAAGAGGTTCCAGGAGGCAGTGAGAACCAGCATTACTTTTCCCCGCTGGCACCTTTGCTGTGGCAGCAAAAGCTGGACGTTTGTCTTTTTTGCTCCGGAGGCTGCCGAAAGCGAAAACAGGTGCTTTTGAGGATGGAGTCCGCAGGAAAGCAGAGAGGGCCAAATTGTCTGGGGCATTTGAAAGGGTTCCAGGAGGCAGTGAGAACCAGCATTACTTTTCCCCGCTGGCACCTTTGCTGTTGCAGCAAAAGCTGGACGTTTGTCTTTTTTGCTCCGGAGGCTGCTGAAAGCGAAAACAGGTGCTTTTGAGGATGGAGTCCGCAGGAAAGCAGAGAGGGCCAAATTGTCTGTGGCATTTGAAAGGGTTCCAGGAGGCAGTGAGAACCAGCATTACTTTTCCCCGCTGGCACCTTTGCTGTGGCAGCAAAAGCTGGACGTTTGTCTTTTTTGCTCCGGAGGCTGCCGAAAGCGAAAACAGGTGCTTTTGAGGATGGAGTCCGCAGGAAAGCAGAGAGGGCCAAATTGTCTGTGGCATTTGAAAGAGTTCCAGGAGGCAGTGAGAACCAGCATCACTTTTCCCCGCTGGCACCTTTGCTGTGGCAGCAAAAGCTGGACGTTTGTCTTTTTACCACCGGAGGGCGCCGAAAGTGAAAAAAGGCGCTTTTGAGGATAGAGTCAGCAGGAAAGCAGAGAGGGCTTAATTGTCTGGGGTATTTGAAAGGGTTCCAGGAAGCAGTGAGAACCAGCATTACTTTTCCCCGCTGGCACCTTTGCTGTGGCAGCAAAAGCTGGACGTTTGTCTTTTTTGCTCCGGAAAGCGCCGAAAGTGAAAAAAGGCGCTTTTGAGGTTAGAGTCCGCAGGAAAGCAGAGAGGGCCAAATTGTCTGTGGCATTTGAAAGGGTTCCAGGAGGCAGTGAGAACCAGCATTACTTTTCCCCGCTGGCACCTTTGTTGTGGCAGCAAAAGCTGGACTTTTGTCTTTTTTGCTCCGGAGGGCGCCGAAAGCAAAAATAGGTGCTTTTGAGGATGGAGTCCGCAGGAAAGCAGAGAGGGCCAAATTGTCTGTGGCATTTGAAAGGGTTCCAGGAGGCAGTGAGAACCAGCATTACTTTTCCCCGCTGGCACCTTTGCTGTGGCAGCAAAGGCTGGACGTTTGTCTTTTTACCACCGGAGGGCGCCGAAAGTGAAAAAAGGCGCTTTTGAGGATAGAGTCAGCAGGAAAGCAGAGAGGGCTTAATTGTCTGGGGTATTTGAAAGGGTTCCAGGAGGCAGTGAGAACCAGCATTACTTTTCCCCGCTGGCACCTTTGCTGTGGCAGCAAAAGCTGGACGTTTGTCTTTTTTGCTCCGGAGGCTGCCGAAAGCGAAAACAGGTGCTTTTGAGGATGGAGTCCGCAGGAAAGCAGAGTGGGCCAAATTGTCTGGGGCATTTGAAAGGGTTCCAGGAGGCAGTGAGAACCAGCATTACTTTTCCCCGCTGGCACCTTTGCTGTGGCAGCAAAAGCTGGACGTTTGTCTTTTTTGCTCCGGAGGCTGACGAAAGCGAAAACAGGTGCTTTTGAGGATGGAGTCCGCAGGAAAGCAGAGAGGGCCAAATTGTCTGGGGCATTTGAAAGGGTTCCAGGAGGCAGTGAGAACCAGCATTACTTTTCCCCGCTGGCACCTTTGCTGTGGCAGCAAAAGCTGGACGTTTGTCTTTTTTGCTCCGGAGGTTGCCAAAAGCGAAAACAGGTGCTTTTGAGGATGGAGTCCGCAGGAAAGCAGAGAGGGCCAAATTGTCTGGGGCATTTGAAGAGGTTCCAGGAGGCAGTGAGAACCAGCATTACTTTTCCCCGCTGGCACCTTTGCTGTGGCAGCAAAAGCTGGACGTTTGTCTTTTTTGCTCCGGAGGCTGCACAAAGCGAAAACAGGTGCTTTTGAGGATGGAGTCCGCAGGAAAGCAGAGAGGGCCAAATTGTCTGTGGCATTTGAAGAGGTTCCATGAGGCAGTGAGAACCAGCATTACTTTTCCCCGCTGGCACCTTTGCTGTGGCAGCAAAACCTGGACGTTTGTCTTTTTACCACCGGAGGGCGCCGAAAGTGAAAAAAGGCGCTTTTGAGGATAGAGTCCGCAGGAAAGCAGAGAGGGCTTAATTGTCTGGGGCATTTGAAAGGGTTCCAGGAGGCAGTGAGAACCAGCATTACTTTTCCCCGCTGGCACCTTTGCTGTGGCAGCAAAAGCTGGACGTTTGTCTTTTTTGCTCCGGAGGTTGCCAAAAGCGAAAACAGGTGCTTTTGAGGATGGAGTCCGCAGGAAAGCAGAGAGGGCCAAATTGTCTGTGGCATTTGAAAGAGTTCCAGGAGGCAGTGAGAACCAGCATTACTTTTCCCCGCTGGCACCTTTGCTGTGGCAGCAAAAGCTGGACGTTTTTCTTTTTACCACCGGAGGGCGCCAAAAGTGAAAAAAGGCGCTTTTGAGGATGGAGTCCGCAGGAAAGCAGAGAGGGCCAAATTGTCTGTGGCATTTGAAAGGGTTCCAGGAGGCAGTGAGAACCAGCATTACTTTTCCCCACTGGCACCTTTGCTGTGGCAGCAAAAGCTGGACGTTTGTCTTTTTTGCTCCGGAGGCTGCCGAAAGCGAAAACAGGTGCTTTTGAGGATGGAGTCCGCAGGAAAGCAGAGAGGGCCAAATTGTCTGTGGCATTTGAAAGGGTTCCAGGAGGCAGTGAGAACCAGCATTACTTTTCCCCGCTGGCACCTTTGCTGTGGCAGCAAAAGCTGGACGTTTGTCTTTTTTGCTCCGGAGGCTGCCGAAAGCGAAAATAGGTGCTTTTGAGGATGGAGTCCGCAGGAAAGCAGAGAGGGCCAAATTGTCTGTGGCATTTGAAAGAGTTCCAGGAGGCAGTGAGAACCAGCATCACTGTTCCCCGCTGGCACCTTTGCTGTGGCAGCAAAAGCTGGACGTTTTTCTTTTTACCACCGGAGGGCGCCGAAAGTGAAAAAAGGCGCTTTTGAGGATAGAGTCCGCAGGAAAGCAGAGAGGGCTTAATTGTCTGGGGCATTTGAAAGGGTTCCAGGAGGCAGTGAGAACCAGCATTACTTTTCCCCGCTGGCACCTTTGCTGTGGCAGCAAAAGCTGGACGTTTGTCTTTTTTGCTCCGGAGGCTGCCGAAAGCGAAAATAGGTGCTTTTGAGGATGGAGTCCGCAGGAAAGCAGAGAGGGCCAAATTGTCTGTGGCATTTGAAAGGGTTCCAGGAGGCAGTGAGAACCAGCATTACTTTTCCCCGCTGGCACCTTTGCTGTGGCAGCAAAAGCTGGACGTTTGTCTTTTTTGCTCCGGAGGTTGCCAAAAGCGAAAACAGGTGCTTTTGAGGATGGAGTCCGCAGGAAAGCAGAGAGGGCCAAATTGTCTGTGGCATTTGAAGAGGTTCCATGAGGCAGTGAGAACCAGCATTACTTTTCCCCGCTGGCACCTTTGCTGTGGCAGCAAAAGCTGGACGTTTGTCTTTTTTGCTCCGGAGGCTGCCGAAAGCGAAAACAGGTGCTTTTGAGGATGGAGTCCGCAGGAAAGCAGAGAGGGCCAAATTGTCTGGGGCATTTGAAAGGGTTCCAGGAGGCAGTGAGAACCAGCATTACTTTTCCCCGCTGGCACCTTTGCTGTTGCAGCAAAAGCTGGACGTTTGTCTTTTTTGCTCCGGAGGCTGCTGAAAGCGAAAACAGGTGCTTTTGAGGATGGAGTCCGCAGGAAAGCAGAGAGGGCCAAATTGTCTGTGGCATTTGAAAGGGTTCCAGGAGGCAGTGAGAACCAGCATTACTTTTCCCCGCTGGCACCTTTGCTGTGGCAGCAAAAGCTGGACGTTTGTCTTTTTTGCTCCGGAGGCTGCCGAAAGCGAAAACAGGTGCTTTTGAGGATGGAGTCCGCAGGAAAGCAGAGAGGGCCAAATTGTCTGTGGCATTTGAAAGAGTTCCAGGAGGCAGTGAGAACCAGCATCACTTTTCCCCGCTGGCACCTTTGCTGTGGCAGCAAAAGCTGGACGTTTGTCTTTTTACCACCGGAGGGCGCCGAAAGTGAAAAAAGGCGCTTTTGAGGATAGAGTCAGCAGGAAAGCAGAGAGGGCTTAATTGTCTGGGGTATTTGAAAGGGTTCCAGGAGGCAGTGAGAACCAGCATTACTTTTCCCCGCTGGCACCTTTGCTGTGGCAGCAAAAGCTGGACGTTTGTCTTTTTTGCTCCGGAAAGCGCCGAAAGTGAAAAAAGGCGCTTTTGAGGTTAGAGTCCGCAGGAAAGCAGAGAGGGCCAAATTGTCTGTGGCATTTGAAAGGGTTCCAGGAGGCAGTGAGAACCAGCATTACTTTTCCCCGCTGGCACCTTTGCTGTGGCAGCAAAAGCTGGACGTTTGTCTTTTTACCACCGGAGGGCGCCGAAAGTGAAAAAAGGCGCTTTTGAGGATAGAGTCAGCAGGAAAGCAGAGAGGGCTTAATTGTCTGGGGTATTTGAAAGGGTTCCAGGAGGCAGTGAGAACCAGCATTACTTTTCCCCGCTGGCACCTTTGCTGTGGCAGCAAAAGCTGGACGTTTGTCTTTTTTGCTCCGGAGGCTGCCGAAAGCGAAAACAGGTGCTTTTGAGGATGGAGTCCGCAGGAAAGCAGAGTGGGCCAAATTGTCTGGGGCATTTGAAAGGGTTCCAGGAGGCAGTGAGAACCAGCATTACTTTTCCCCGCTGGCACCTTTGCTGTGGCAGCAAAAGCTGGACGTTTGTCTTTTTTGCTCCGGAGGCTGACGAAAGCGAAAACAGGTGCTTTTGAGGATGGAGTCCGCAGGAAAGCAGAGAGGGCCAAATTGTCTGGGGCATTTGAAAGGGTTCCAGGAGGCAGTGAGAACCAGCATTACTTTTCCCCGCTGGCACCTTTGCTGTGGCAGCAAAAGCTGGACGTTTGTCTTTTTTGCTCCGGAGGTTGCCAAAAGCGAAAACAGGTGCTTTTGAGGATGGAGTCCGCAGGAAAGCAGAGAGGGCCAAATTGTCTGGGGCATTTGAAGAGGTTCCAGGAGGCAGTGAGAACCAGCATTACTTTTCCCCGCTGGCACCTTTGCTGTGGCAGCAAAAGCTGGACGTTTGTCTTTTATGCTCCGGAGGCTGCACAAAGCGAAAACAGGTGCTTTTGAGGATGGAGTCCGCAGGAAAGCAGAGAGGGCCAAATTGTCTGTGGCATTTGAAGAGGTTCCATGAGGCAGTGAGAACCAGCATTACTTTTCCCCGCTGGCACCTTTGCTGTGGCAGCAAAACCTGGACGTTTGTCTTTTTACCACCGGAGGGCGCCGAAAGTGAAAAAAGGCGCTTTTGAGGATAGAGTCCGCAGGAAAGCAGAGAGGGCTTAATTGTCTGGGGCATTTGAAAGGGTTCCAGGAGGCAGTGAGAACCAGCATTACTTTTCCCCGCTGGCACCTTTGCTGTGGCAGCAAAAGCTGGACGTTTGTCTTTTTTGCTCCGGAGGTTGCCAAAAGCGAAAACAGGTGCTTTTGAGGATGGAGTCCGCAGGAAAGCAGAGAGGGCCAAATTGTCTGTGGCATTTGAAAGAGTTCCAGGAGGCAGTGAGAACCAGCATTACTTTTCCCCGCTGGCACCTTTGCTGTGGCAGCAAAAGCTGGACGTTTTTCTTTTTACCACCGGAGGGCGCCAAAAGTGAAAAAAGGCGCTTTTGAGGATGGAGTCCGCAGGAAAGCAGAGAGGGCCAAATTGTCTGTGGCATTTGAAAGGGTTCCAGGAGGCAGTGAGAACCAGCATTACTTTTCCCCACTGGCACCTTTGCTGTGGCAGCAAAAGCTGGACGTTTGTCTTTTTTGCTCCGGAGGCTGCCGAAAGCGAAAACAGGTGCTTTTGAGGATGGAGTCCGCAGGAAAGCAGAGAGGGCCAAATTGTCTGGGGCATTTGAAAGGGTTCCAGGAGGCAGTGAGAACCAGCATTACTTTTCCCCGCTGGCACCTTTGCTGTTGCAGCAAAAGCTGGACGTTTGTCTTTTTTGCTCCGGAGGCTGCTGAAAGCGAAAACAGGTGCTTTTGAGGATGGAGTCCGCAGGAAAGCAGAGAGGGCCAAATTGTCTGTGGCATTTGAAAGGGTTCCAGGAGGCAGTGAGAACCAGCATTACTTTTCCCCGCTGGCACCTTTGCTGTGGCAGCAAAAGCTGGACGTTTGTCTTTTTTGCTCCGGAGGCTGCCGAAAGCGAAAACAGGTGCTTTTGAGGATGGAGTCCGCAGGAAAGCAGAGAGGGCCAAATTGTCTGTGGCATTTGAAAGAGTTCCAGGAGGCAGTGAGAACCAGCATCACTTTTCCCCGCTGGCACCTTTGCTGTGGCAGCAAAAGCTGGACGTTTGTCTTTTTACCACCGGAGGGCGCCGAAAGTGAAAAAAGGCGCTTTTGAGGATAGAGTCAGCAGGAAAGCAGAGAGGGCTTAATTGTCTGGGGTATTTGAAAGGGTTCCAGGAGGCAGTGAGAACCAGCATTACTTTTCCCCGCTGGCACCTTTGCTGTGGCAGCAAAAGCTGGACGTTTGTCTTTTTTGCTCCGGAAAGCGCCGAAAGTGAAAAAAGGCGCTTTTGAGGTTAGAGTCCGCAGGAAAGCAGAGAGGGCCAAATTGTCTGTGGCATTTGAAAGGGTTCCAGGAGGCAGTGAGAACCAGCATTACTTTTCCCCGCTGGCACCTTTGCTGTGGCAGCAAAAGCTGGACGTTTGTCTTTTTACCACCGGAGGGCGCCGAAAGTGAAAAAAGGCGCTTTTGAGGATAGAGTCAGCAGGAAAGCAGAGAGGGCTTAATTGTCTGGGGTATTTGAAAGGGTTCCAGGAGGCAGTGAGAACCAGCATTACTTTTCCCCGCTGGCACCTTTGCTGTGGCAGCAAAAGCTGGACGTTTGTCTTTTTTGCTCCGGAGGCTGCCGAAAGCGAAAACAGGTGCTTTTGAGGATGGAGTCCGCAGGAAAGCAGAGTGGGCCAAATTGTCTGGGGCATTTGAAAGGGTTCCAGGAGGCAGTGAGAACCAGCATTACTTTTCCCCGCTGGCACCTTTGCTGTGGCAGCAAAAGCTGGACGTTTGTCTTTTTTGCTCCGGAGGCTGACGAAAGCGAAAACAGGTGCTTTTGAGGATGGAGTCCGCAGGAAAGCAGAGAGGGCCAAATTGTCTGGGGCATTTGAAAGGGTTCCAGGAGGCAGTGAGAACCAGCATTACTTTTCCCCGCTGGCACCTTTGCTGTGGCAGCAAAAGCTGGACGTTTGTCTTTTTTGCTCCGGAGGTTGCCAAAAGCGAAAACAGGTGCTTTTGAGGATGGAGTCCGCAGGAAAGCAGAGAGGGCCAAATTGTCTGGGGCATTTGAAGAGGTTCCAGGAGGCAGTGAGAACCAGCATTACTTTTCCCCGCTGGCACCTTTGCTGTGGCAGCAAAAGCTGGACGTTTGTCTTTTATGCTCCGGAGGCTGCACAAAGCGAAAACAGGTGCTTTTGAGGATGGAGTCCGCAGGAAAGCAGAGAGGGCCAAATTGTCTGTGGCATTTGAAGAGGTTCCATGAGGCAGTGAGAACCAGCATTACTTTTCCCCGCTGGCACCTTTGCTGTGGCAGCAAAACCTGGACGTTTGTCTTTTTACCACCGGAGGGCGCCGAAAGTGAAAAAAGGCGCTTTTGAGGATAGAGTCCGCAGGAAAGCAGAGAGGGCTTAATTGTCTGGGGCATTTGAAAGGGTTCCAGGAGGCAGTGAGAACCAGCATTACTTTTCCCCGCTGGCACCTTTGCTGTGGCAGCAAAAGCTGGACGTTTGTCTTTTTTGCTCCGGAGGTTGCCAAAAGCGAAAACAGGTGCTTTTGAGGATGGAGTCCGCAGGAAAGCAGAGAGGGCCAAATTGTCTGTGGCATTTGAAAGAGTTCCAGGAGGCAGTGAGAACCAGCATTACTTTTCCCCGCTGGCACCTTTGCTGTGGCAGCAAAAGCTGGACGTTTTTCTTTTTACCACCGGAGGGCGCCAAAAGTGAAAAAAGGCGCTTTTGAGGATGGAGTCCGCAGGAAAGCAGAGAGGGCCAAATTGTCTGTGGCATTTGAAAGGGTTCCAGGAGGCAGTGAGAACCAGCATTACTTTTCCCCACTGGCACCTTTGCTGTGGCAGCAAAAGCTGGACGTTTGTCTTTTTTGCTCCGGAGGCTGCCGAAAGCGAAAACAGGTGCTTTTGAGGATGGAGTCCGCAGGAAAGCAGAGAGGGCCAAATTGTCTGTGGCATTTGAAAGGGTTCCAGGAGGCAGTGAGAACCAGCATTACTTTTCCCCGCTGGCACCTTTGCTGTGGCAGCAAAAGCTGGACGTTTGTCTTTTTTGCTCCGGAGGCTGCCGAAAGCGAAAATAGGTGCTTTTGAGGATGGAGTCCGCAGGAAAGCAGAGAGGGCCAAATTGTCTGTGGCATTTGAAAGAGTTCCAGGAGGCAGTGAGAACCAGCATCACTGTTCCCCGCTGGCACCTTTGCTGTGGCAGCAAAAGCTGGACGTTTTTCTTTTTACCACCGGAGGGCGCCGAAAGTGAAAAAAGGCGCTTTTGAGGATAGAGTCCGCAGGAAAGCAGAGAGGGCTTAATTGTCTGGGGCATTTGAAAGGGTTCCAGGAGGCAGTGAGAACCAGCATTACTTTTCCCCGCTGGCACGTTTGCTGTGGCAGCAAAAGCTGGACGTTTGTCTTTTTTGCTCCGGAGGCTGCCGAAAGCGAAAATAGGTGCTTTTGAGGATGGAGTCCGCAGGAAAGCAGAGAGGGCCAAATTGTCTGTGGCATTTGAAAGGGTTCCAGGAGGCAGTGAGAACCAGCATTACTTTTCCCCGCTGGCACCTTTGCTGTGGCAGCAAAAGCTGGACGTTTGTCTTTTTTGCTCCGGAGGTTGCCAAAAGCGAAAACAGGTGCTTTTGAGGATGGAGTCCGCAGGAAAGCAGAGAGGGCCAAATTGTCTGGGGCATTTGAAGAGGTTCCAGGAGGCAGTGAGAACCAGCATTACTTTTCCCCGCTGGCACCTTTGCTGTGGCAGCAAAAGCTGGACGTTTGTCTTTTTACCACCGGAGGGCGCCGAAAGTGAAAAAAGGCGCTTTTGAGGATAGAGTCCGCAGGAAAGCAGAGAGGGCTTAATTGTCTGTGGCATTTGAAAGGGTTCCAGGAGGCAGTGAGAACCAGCATTACTTTCCCCCGCTGGCACCTTTGCTGTGGCAGCAAAAGCTGGACGTTTGTCTTTTTTGCTCCGGAGGCTGCCGAAAGCGAAAATAGGTGCTTTTGAGGATGGAGTCCGCAGGAAAGCAGAGAGGGCCAAATTGTCTGTGGCATTTGAAAGGGTTCCAGGAGGCAGTGAGAACCAGCATTACTTTTCCCCGCTGGCACCTTTGCTGTGGCAGCAAAAGCTGGACGTTTGTCTTTTTTGCTCCGGACGCTGCCGAAAGCGAAAACAGGTGCTTTTGAGGATGGAGTCCGCAGGAAAGCAGAGAGGGCCAAATTGTCTGTGGCATTTGAAAGGGTTCCAGGAGGCAGTGAGAACCAGCATTACTTTTCCCCGCTGGCACCTTTGCTGTGGCAGCAAAAGCTGGACGTTTGTCTTTTTTGCTCCGGAGGCTGCTGAAAGCGAAAACAGGTGCTTTTGAGGATGGAGTCCGCAGGAAAGCAGAGAGGGCCAAATTGTCTGTGGCATTTGAAAGGGTTCCAGGAGGCAGTGAGAACCAGCATTACTTTTCCCCGCTGGCACCTTTGCTGTGGCAGCAAAAGCTGGACGTTTGTCTTTTTTGCTCCGGAGGCTGCCGAAAGCGAAAACAGTTGCTTTTGAGGATGGAGTCCGCAGGAAAGCAGAGAGGGCCAAATTGTCTGTGGCATTTGAAAGAGTTCCAGGAGGCAGTGAGAACCAGGATTACTTTTCCCCGCTGGCACCTTTGCTGTGGCAGCAAAAGCTGGACGTTTGTCTTTTTACCACCGGAGGGCGCCGAAAGTGAAAAAAGGCGCTTTTGAGGATAGAGTCAGCAGGAAAGCAGAGAGGGCTTAATTGTCTGGGGTATTTGAAAGGGTTCCAGGAGGCAGTGAGAACCAGCATTACTTTTCCCCGCTGGCACCTTTGCTGTGGCAGCAAAAGCTGGACGTTTGTCTTTTTTGCTCCGGAAAGCGCCGAAAGTGAAAAAAGGCGCTTTTGAGGTTAGAGTCCGCAGGAAAGCAGAGAGGGCCAAATTGTCTGTGGCATTTGAAAGGGTTCCAGGAGGCAGTGAGAACCAGCATTACTTTTCCCCGCTGGCACCTTTGTTGTGGCAGCAAAAGCTGGACTTTTGTCTTTTTTGCTCCGGAGGGCGCCGAAAGCAAAAATAGGTGCTTTTGAGGATGGAGTCCGCAGGAAAGCAGAGAGGGCCAAATTGTCTGTGGCATTTGAAAGGGTTCCAGGAGACAGTGAGAACCAGCATTACTTTTCCCCGCTGGCACCTTTGCTGTGGCAGCAAAAGCTGGACGTTTGTCTTTTTACCACCGGAGGGCGCCGAAAGTGAAAAAAGGCGCTTTTGAGGATAGAGTCAGCAGGAAAGCAGAGAGGGCTTAATTGTCTGGGGTATTTGAAAGGGTTCCAGGAGGCAGTGAGAACCAGCATTACTTTTCCCCGCTGGCACCTTTGCTGTGGCAGCAAAAGCTGGACGTTTGTCTTTTTTGCTCCGGAGGCTGCCGAAAGCGAAAACAGGTGCTTTTGAGGATGGAGTCCGCAGGAAAGCAGAGTGGGCCAAATTGTCTGGGGCATTTGAAAGGGTTCCAGGAGGCAGTGAGAACCAGCATTACTTTTCCCCGCTGGCACCTTTGCTGTGGCAGCAAAAGCTGGACGTTTGTCTTTTTTGCTCCGGAGGCTGCCGAAAGCGAAAACAGGTGCTTTTGAGGATGGAGTCCGCAGGAAAGCAGAGAGGGCCAAATTGTCTGGGGCATTTGAAAGGGTTCCAGGAGGCAGTGAGAACCAGCATTACTTTTCCCCGCTGGCACCTTTGCTGTGGCAGCAAAAGCTGGACGTTTGTCTTTTTTGCTCCGGAGGTTGCCAAAAGCGAAAACAGGTGCTTTTGAGGATGGAGTCCGCAGGAAAGCAGAGAGGGCCAAATTGTCTGGGGCATTTGAAGAGGTTCCAGGAGGCAGTGAGAACCAGCATTACTTTTCCCCGCTGGCACCTTTGCTGTGGCAGCAAAAGCTGGACGTTTGTCTTTTTTGCTCCGGAGGCTGCACAAAGCGAAAACAGGTGCTTTTGAGGATGGAGTCCGCAGGAAAGCAGAGAGGGCCAAATTGTCTGTGGCATTTGAAGAGGTTCCATGAGGCAGTGAGAACCAGCATTACTTTTCCCCGCTGGCACCTTTGCTGTGGCAGCAAAACCTGGACGTTTGTCTTTTTACCACCGGAGGGCGCCGAAAGTGAAAAAAGGCGCTTTTGAGGATAGAGTCCGCAGGAAAGCAGAGAGGGCTTAATTGTCTGGGGCATTTGAAAGGGTTCCAGGAGGCAGTGAGAACCAGCATTACTTTTCCCCGCTGGCACCTTTGCTGTGGCAGCAAAAGCTGGACGTTTGTCTTTTTTGCTCCGGAGGTTGCCAAAAGCGAAAACAGGTGCTTTTGAGGATGGAGTCCGCAGGAAAGCAGAGAGGGCCAAATTGTCTGGGGCATTTGAACAGGTTCCAGGAGGCAGTGAGAACCAGCATTACTTTTCCCCGCTGGCACCTTTGCTGTGGCAGCAAAAGCTGGACGTTTTTCTTTTTACCACCGGAGGGCGCCAAAAGTGAAAAAAGGCGCTTTTGAGGATGGAGTCCGCAGGAAAGCAGAGAGGGCCAAATTGTCTGTGGCATTTGAAAGGGTTCCAGGAGGCAGTGAGAACCAGCATTACTTTTCCCCACTGGCACCTTTGCTGTGGCAGCAAAAGCTGGACGTTTGTCTTTTTTGCTCCGGAGGCTGCCGAAAGCGAAAACAGGTGCTTTTGAGGATGGAGTCCGCAGGAAAGCAGAGAGGGCCAAATTGTCTGTGGCATTTGAAAGGGTTCCAGGAGGCAGTGAGAACCAGCATTACTTTTCCCCGCTGGCACCTTTGCTGTGGCAGCAAAAGCTGGACGTTTGTCTTTTTTGCTCCGGAGGCTGCCGAAAGCGAAAATAGGTGCTTTTGAGGATGGAGTCCGCAGGAAAGCAGAGAGGGCCAAATTGTCTGTGGCATTTGAAAGAGTTCCAGGAGGCAGTGAGAACCAGCATCACTGTTCCCCGCTGGCACCTTTGCTGTGGCAGCAAAAGCTGGACGTTTTTCTTTTTACCACCGGAGCGCGCCGAAAGTGAAAAAAGGCGCTTTTGAGGATAGAGTCCGCAGGAAAGCAGAGAGGGCTTAATTGTCTGGGGCATTTGAAAGGGTTCCAGGAGGCAGTGAGAACCAGCATTACTTTTCCCCGCTGGCACCTTTGCTGTGGCAGCAAAAGCTGGACGTTTGTCTTTTTTGCTCCGGAGGCTGCCGAAAGCGAAAATAGGTGCTTTTGAGGATGGAGTCCGCAGGAAAGCAGAGAGGGCCAAATTGTCTGTGGCATTTGAAAGGGTTCCAGGAGGCAGTGAGAACCAGCATTACTTTTCCCCGCTGGCACCTTTGCTGTGGCAGCAAAAGCTGGACGTTTGTCTTTTTTGCTCCGGAGGTTGCCAAAAGCGAAAACAGGTGCTTTTGAGGATGGAGTCCGCAGGAAAGCAGAGAGGGCCAAATTGTCTGGGGCATTTGAAGAGGTTCCAGGAGGCAGTGAGAACCAGCATTACTTTTCCCCGCTGGCACCTTTGCTGTGGCAGCAAAAGCTGGACGTTTGTCTTTTTTGCTCCGGAGGCTGCCGA
Source organism: Vanellus vanellus (assembly GCF_965231255.1). Classification (NCBI taxonomy): domain Eukaryota; kingdom Metazoa; phylum Chordata; class Aves; order Charadriiformes; family Charadriidae; genus Vanellus; species Vanellus vanellus. Next base: position 78,206 of record NW_028128560.1, on the reverse strand, counting down.
AAGCGAAAACAGGTGCTTTTGAGGATGGAGTCCGCAGGAAAGCAGAGAGGGCCAAATTGTCTGTGGCATTTGAAAGGGTTCCAGGAGGCAGTGAGAACCAGCATTACTTTTCCCCGCTGGCACCTTTGCTGAGGCAGCAAAAGCTGGCCGTTTGTCTTTTTTGCTCCGGAGGCTGCCGAAAGCGAAAACAGGTGCTTTTGAGGATGGAGTCCGCAGGAAAGCAGAGAGGGCCAAATTGTCTGGGGCATTTGAACAGGTTCCAGGAGGCAGTGAGAACCAGCATTCCTTTTCCCCGCTGGCACCTTTGCTGTGGCAGCAAAAGCTGGACGTTTGTCTTTTTTGCTCCGGAGGCTGCCGAAAGCGAAAACAGGTGCTTTTGAGGATGGAGTCCGCAGGAAAGCAGAGAGGGCCAAATTGTCTGGGGCATTTGAAAGGGTTCCAGGAGGCAGTGAGAACCAGCATTACTTTTCCCCGCTGGCACCTTTGCTGTGGCAGCAAAAGCTGGACGTTTGTCTTTTTTGCTCCGGAGGCTGCCGAAAGCGAAAACAGGTGCTTTTGAGGATGGAGTCCACAGGAAAGCAGAGAGGGCCAAATTGTCTGTGGCATTTGAAAGGGTTCCAGGAGGCAGTGAGAACCAGCATTACTTTTCCCCGCTGGCACCTTTGCTGTGGCAGCAAAAGCTGGACGTTTGTCTTTTTTGCTCCGGACGCTGCCGAAAGCGAAAATAGGTGCTTTTGAGGATGGAGTCCGCAGGAAAGCAGAGAGGGCCAAATTGTCTGTGGCATTTGAAAGAGTTCCAGGAGGCAGTGAGAACCAGCATCACTTTTCCCCGCTGGCACCTTTGCTGTGGCAGCAAAAGCTGGACGTTTGTCTTTTTACCACCGGAGGGCGCCGAAAGTGAAAAAAGGCGCTTTTGAGGATAGAGTCCGCAGGAAAGCAGAGAGGGCCAAATTGTCTGTGGCATTTGAAAGGGTTCCAGGAGGCAGTGAGAACCAGCATTACTTTCCCCCGCTGGCACCTTTGCTGTGGCAGCAAAAGCTGGACGTTTGTCTTTTTTGCTCCGGAGGCTGCCGAAAGCGAAAATAGGTGCTTTTGAGGATGGAGTCCGCAGGAAAGCAGAGAGGGCCAAATTGTCTGTGGCATTTGAAAGGGTTCCAGGAGGCAGTGAGAACCAGCATTACTTTTCCCCGCTGGCACCTTTGCTGTGGCAGCAAAAGCTGGACGTTTGTCTTTTTTGCTCCGGACGCTGCCGAAAGCGAAAACAGGTGCTTTTGAGGATGGAGTCCGCAGGAAAGCAGAGAGGGCCAAATTGTCTGTGGCATTTGAAAGGGTTCCAGGAGGCAGTGAGAACCAGCATTACTTTTCCCCGCTGGCACCTTTGCTGTGGCAGCAAAAGCTGGACGTTTGTCTTTTTTGCTCCGGAGGCTGCTGAAAGCGAAAACAGGTGCTTTTGAGGATGGAGTCCGCAGGAAAGCAGAGAGGGCCAAATTGTCTGTGGCATTTGAAAGGGTTCCAGGAGGCAGTGAGAACCAGCATTACTTTTCCCCGCTGGCACCTTTGCTGTGGCAGCAAAAGCTGGACGTTTGTCTTTTTTGCTCCGGAGGCTGCCGAAAGCGAAAACAGTTGCTTTTGAGGATGGAGTCCGCAGGAAAGCAGAGAGGGCCAAATTGTCTGTGGCATTTGAAAGAGTTCCAGGAGGCAGTGAGAACCAGCATCACTTTTCCCCGCTGGCACCTTTGCTGTGGCAGCAAAAGCTGGACGTTTGTCTTTTTACCACCGGAGGGCGCCGAAAGTGAAAAAAGGCGCTTTTGAGGATAGAGTCAGCAGGAAAGCAGAGAGGGCTTAATTGTCTGGGGTATTTGAAAGGGTTCCAGGAGGCAGTGAGAACCAGCATTACTTTTCCCCGCTGGCACCTTTGCTGTGGCAGCAAAAGCTGGACGTTTGTCTTTTTTGCTCCGGAGGCTGCCGAAAGCGAAAACAGCTGCTTTTGAGGATGGAGTCCGCAGGAAAGCAGAGAGGGCCAAATTGTCTGGGGCATTTGAAAGGGTTCCAGGAGGCAGTGAGAACCAGCATTGCTTTTCCCCGCTGGCACCTTTGTTGTGGCAGCAAAAGCTGGACGTTTGTCTTTTTTGCTCTGGAGGCTGCCGAAAGCGAAAACAGGTGCTTTTGAGGATGGAGTCCGCAGGAAAGCAGAGAGGGCCAAATTGTCTGTGGCATTTGAAAGGGTTCCAGGAGGCAGTGAGAACCAGCATTACTTTTCCCCGCTGGCACCTTTGCTGTGGCAGCAAAACCTGGACGTTTGTCTTTTTTGCTCCGGAGGCTGCCGAAAGCGAAAACAGGTGCTTTTGAGGATGGAGTCCGCAGGAAAGCAGAGAGGGCCAAATTGTCTTGGCATTTGAAGAGGTTCCATGAGGCAGAGAGAACCAGCATTACTTTTCCCCGCTGGCACCTTTGCTGTGGCAGCAAAACCTGGACGTTTGTCTTTTTACCACCGAAGGGCGCCGAAAGTGAAAAAAGGCGCTTTTGAGGATAGAGTCCGCAGGAAAGCAGAGAGGGCTTAATTGTCTGGGGCATTTGAAAGGGTTCCAGGAGGCAGTGAGAACCAGCATTACTTTTCCCCGCTGGCACCTTTGCTGTGGCAGCAAAAGCTAGACGTTTGTCTTTTTTGCTCCGGAGGTTGCCAAAAGCGAAAACAGGTGCTTTTGAGGATGGAGTCCGCAGGAAAGCAGAGAGGGCCAAATTGTCTGGGGCATTTGAACAGGTTCCAGGAGGCAGTGAGAACCAGCATTACTTTTCCCCGCTGGCACCTTTGCTGTGGCAGCAAAAGCTGGACGTTTGTCTTTTTTGCTCCGGACGCTGCCGAAAGCGAAAACAGGTGCTTTTGAGGATGGAGTCCGCAGGAAAGCAGAGAGGGCCAAATTGTCTGTGGCATTTGAAAGGGTTCCAGGAGGCAGTGAGAACCAGCATTACTTTTCCCCGCTGGCACCTTTGTTGTGGCAGCAAAAGCTGGACGTTTGTCTTTTTTGCTCCGGAGGCTGCCGAAAGCGAAAACAGGTGCTTTTGAGGATGGAGTCCGCAGGAAAGTAGAGAGGGCCAAATTGTCTGTGGCATTTGAAAGGGTTCCAGGAGGCAGTGAGAACCAGCATTACTTTTCCCCGCTGGCACCTTTGCTGTGGCAGCAAAAGCTGGACGTTTGTCTTTTTTGCTCCGGAGGCTGCCGAAAGCGAAAACAGGTGCTTTTGAGGATGGAGTCCGCAGGAAAGCAGAGAGGGCCAAATTGTCTGTGGCATTTGAAAGGGTTCCAGGAGGCAGTGAGAACCAGCATTACTTTTCCCCGCTGGCACCTTTGCTGTGGCAGCAAAAGCTGGACGTTTGTCTTTTTTGCTCCGGAGGTTGCCGAAAGCGAAAACAGGTGCTTTTGAGGATGGAGTCCGCAGGAAAGCAGAGAGGGCCAAAATGTCTGTGGCATTTGAAGAGGTTCCAGGAGGCAGTGAGAACCAGCATTACTTTTCCCCGCTGGCACGTTTGCTGTGGCAGCAAAAGCTGGACGTTTGTCTTTTTTGCTCCGGAGGCTGCCGAAAGCGAAAACAGGTGCTTTTGAGGATGGAGTCCGCAGGAAAGCAGAGAGAGCCAAATTGTCTGGGGCATTTGAAGGAGTTCCAGGAGGCAGTGAGAACCAGCATTACTTTTCCCCGCTGGCACCTTTGCTGTGGCAGCAAAAGCTGGACGTTTGTCTTTTTTGCTCCGGAGGCTGCCGAAAGCGAAAACAGGTGCTTTTAAGGATGGAGTCCGCAGGAAAGCAGAGAGGGACAAATTGTCTGTGGCATTTGAAAGGGTTCCAGGAGGCAGTGAGAACCAGCATTACTTTTCCCCGCTGGCACCTTTGCTGTGGCAGCAAAAGCTGGACGTTTGTCTTTTTTGCTCCGGAGGGCGCCGAAAGGGAAAATAGGTTCTTTTGAGGATGGAGTCCGCAGGAAAGCAGAGAGGGCCAAATTGTCTGTGGCATTTGAAAGGGTTCCAGGAGGCAGTGAGAACCAGCATTACTTTTCCCCGCTGGCACCTTTGCTGTGGCAGCAAAAGCTGGACGTTTGTCTTTTTTGCTCCGGAGGCTGCCGAAAGCGAAAACAGGTGCTTTTGAGGATGGAGTCCGCAGGAAAGCAGAGAGGGCCAAATTGTCTGTGGCATTTGAAAGGGTTCCAGGAGGCAGTGAGAACCAGCATTACTTTTCCCCGCTGGCACCTTTGCTGTGGCAGCAAAAGCTGGACGTTTGTCTTTTTTGCTCCGGAGGTTGCCGAAAGCGAAAACAGGTGCTTTTGAGGATGGAGTCCGCAGGAAAGCAGAGAGGGCCAAATTGTCTGGGGCATTTGAAAGGGTTCCAGGAGGCAGTGAGAACCAGCATTACTTTTCCCCACTGGCACCTTTGCTGTGGCAGCAAAAGCTGGACGTTTGTCTTTTTTGCTCCGGAGGCTGACGAAAGCGAAAACAGGTGCTTTTGAGGATGGAGTCCGCAGGAAAGCAGAGAGGGCCAAATTGTCTGTGGCATTTGAAAGGGTTCCAGGAGGCAGTGAGAACCAGCATTACTTTTCCCCGCTGGCACCTTTGCTGTGGCAGCAAAAGCTGGACGTTTGTCTTTTTTGCTCCGGAGGTTGCCAAAAGCGAAAACAGGTGCTTTTGAGGATGGAGTCCGCAGGAAAGCAGAGAGGGCCAAATTGTCTGGGGCATTTGAAGAGGTTCCAGGAGGCAGTGAGAACCAGCATTACTTTTCCCCGCTGGCACCTTTGCTGTGGCAGCAAAAGCTGGACGTTTGTCTTTTTTGCTCCGGAGGCTGCACAAAGCGAAAACAGGTGCTTTTGAGGATGGAGTCCGCAGGAAAGCAGAGAGGGCCAAATTGTCTGTGGCATTTGAAGAGGTTCCATGAGGCAGTGAGAACCAGCATTACTTTTCCCCGCTGGCACCTTTGCTGTGGCAGCAAAACCTGGACGTTTGTCTTTTTACCACCGGAGGGCGCCGAAAGTGAAAAAAGGCGCTTTTGAGGATAGAGTCCGCAGGAAAGCAGAGAGGGCTTAATTGTCTGGGGCATTTGAAAGGGTTCCAGGAGGCAGTGAGAACCAGCATTACTTTTCCCCGCTGGCACCTTTGCTGTGGCAGCAAAAGCTGGACGTTTGTCTTTTTTGCTCCGGAGGTTGCCAAAAGCGAAAACAGGTGCTTTTGAGGATGGAGTCCGCAGGAAAGCAGAGAGGGCCAAATTGTCTGTGGCATTTGAAAGAGTTCCAGGAGGCAGTGAGAACCAGCATTACTTTTCCCCGCTGGCACCTTTGCTGTGGCAGCAAAAGCTGGACGTTTTTCTTTTTACCACCGGAGGGCGCCAAAAGTGAAAAAAGGCGCTTTTGAGGATGGAGTCCGCAGGAAAGCAGAGAGGGCCAAATTGTCTGTGGCATTTGAAAGGGTTCCAGGAGGCAGTGAGAACCAGCATTACTTTTCCCCACTGGCACCTTTGCTGTGGCAGCAAAAGCTGGACGTTTGTCTTTTTTGCTCCGGAGGCTGCCGAAAGCGAAAACAGGTGCTTTTGAGGATGGAGTCCGCAGGAAAGCAGAGAGGGCCAAATTGTCTGTGGCATTTGAAAGGGTTCCAGGAGGCAGTGAGAACCAGCATTACTTTTCCCCGCTGGCACCTTTGCTGTGGCAGCAAAAGCTGGACGTTTGTCTTTTTTGCTCCGGAGGCTGCCGAAAGCGAAAATAGGTGCTTTTGAGGATGGAGTCCGCAGGAAAGCAGAGAGGGCCAAATTGTCTGTGGCATTTGAAAGAGTTCCAGGAGGCAGTGAGAACCAGCATCACTGTTCCCCGCTGGCACCTTTGCTGTGGCAGCAAAAGCTGGACGTTTTTCTTTTTACCACCGGAGGGCGCCGAAAGTGAAAAAAGGCGCTTTTGAGGATAGAGTCCGCAGGAAAGCAGAGAGGGCTTAATTGTCTGGGGCATTTGAAAGGGTTCCAGGAGGCAGTGAGAACCAGCATTACTTTTCCCCGCTGGCACCTTTGCTGTGGCAGCAAAAGCTGGACGTTTGTCTTTTTTGCTCCGGAGGCTGCCGAAAGCGAAAATAGGTGCTTTTGAGGATGGAGTCCGCAGGAAAGCAGAGAGGGCCAAATTGTCTGTGGCATTTGAAAGGGTTCCAGGAGGCAGTGAGAACCAGCATTACTTTTCCCCGCTGGCACCTTTGCTGTGGCAGCAAAAGCTGGACGTTTGTCTTTTTTGCTCCGGAGGTTGCCAAAAGCGAAAACAGGTGCTTTTGAGGATGGAGTCCGCAGGAAAGCAGAGAGGGCCAAATTGTCTGGGGCATTTGAAGAGGTTCCAGGAGGCAGTGAGAACCAGCATTACTTTTCCCCGCTGGCACCTTTGCTGTGGCAGCAAAAGCTGGACGTTTGTCTTTTTTGCTCCGGAGGCTGCCGAAAGCGAAAACAGGTGCTTTTGAGGATGGAGTCCGCAGGAAAGCAGAGAGGGCCAAATTGTCTGGGGCATTTGAAAGGGTTCCAGGAGGCAGTGAGAACCAGCATTACTTTTCCCCGCTGGCACCTTTGCTGAGGCAGCAAAAGCTGGACGTTTGTCTTTTTTGCTCCGGAGGCTGCCGAAAGCGAAAACAGGTGCTTTTGAGGATGGAGTCCGCAGGAAAGCAGAGAGGGCCAAATTGTCTGGGGCATTTGAACAGGTTCCAGGAGGCAGTGAGAACCAGCATTCCTTTTCCCCGCTGGCACCTTTGCTGTGGCAGCAAAAGCTGGACGTTTGTCTTTTTTGCTCCGGAGGCTGCCGAAAGCGAAAACAGGTGCTTTTGAGGATGGAGTCCGCAGGAAAGCAGAGAGGGCCAAATTGTCTGGGGCATTTGAAAGGGTTCCAGGAGGCAGTGAGAACCAGCATTACTTTTCCCCGCTGGCACCTTTGCTGTGGCAGCAAAAGCTGGACGTTTGTCTTTTTTGCTCCGGAGGCTGCCGAAAGCGAAAACAGGTGCTTTTGAGGATGGAGTCCACAGGAAAGCAGAGAGGGCCAAATTGTCTGTGGCATTTGAAAGGGTTCCAGGAGGCAGTGAGAACCAGCATTACTTTTCCCCGCTGGCACCTTTGCTGTGGCAGCAAAAGCTGGACGTTTGTCTTTTTTGCTCCGGAGGCTGCCGAAAGCGAAAATAGGTGCTTTTGAGGATGGAGTCCGCAGGAAAGCAGAGAGGGCCAAATTGTCTGTGGCATTTGAAAGAGTTCCAGGAGGCAGTGAGAACCAGCATCACTTTTCCCCGCTGGCACCTTTGCTGTGGCAGCAAAAGCTGGACGTTTGTCTTTTTACCACCGGAGGGCGCCGAAAGTGAAAAAAGGCGCTTTTGAGGATAGAGTCCGCAGGAAAGCAGAGAGGGCTTAATTGTCTGTGGCATTTGAAAGGGTTCCAGGAGGCAGTGAGAACCAGCATTACTTTCCCCCGCTGGCACCTTTGCTGTGGCAGCAAAAGCTGGACGTTTGTCTTTTTTGCTCCGGAGGCTGCCGAAAGCGAAAATAGGTGCTTTTGAGGATGGAGTCCGCAGGAAAGCAGAGAGGGCCAAATTGTCTGTGGCATTTGAAAGGGTTCCAGGAGGCAGTGAGAACCAGCATTACTTTTCCCCGCTGGCACCTTTGCTGTGGCAGCAAAAGCTGGACGTTTGTCTTTTTTGCTCCGGACGCTGCCGAAAGCGAAAACAGGTGCTTTTGAGGATGGAGTCCGCAGGAAAGCAGAGAGGGCCAAATTGTCTGTGGCATTTGAAAGGGTTCCAGGAGGCAGTGAGAACCAGCATTACTTTTCCCCGCTGGCACCTTTGCTGTGGCAGCAAAAGCTGGACGTTTGTCTTTTTTGCTCCGGAGGCTGCTGAAAGCGAAAACAGGTGCTTTTGAGGATGGAGTCCGCAGGAAAGCAGAGAGGGCCAAATTGTCTGTGGCATTTGAAAGGGTTCCAGGAGGCAGTGAGAACCAGCATTACTTTTCCCCGCTGGCACCTTTGCTGTGGCAGCAAAAGCTGGACGTTTGTCTTTTTTGCTCCGGAGGCTGCCGAAAGCGAAAACAGGTGCTTTTGAGGATGGAGTCCGCAGGAAAGCAGAGAGGGCCAAATTGTCTGGGGCATTTGAAAGAGTTCCAGGAGGCAGTGAGAACCAGCATCACTTTTCCCCGCTGGCACCTTTGCTGTGGCAGCAAAAGCTGGACGTTTGTCTTTTTACCACCGGAGGGCGCCGAAAGTGAAAAAAGGCGCTTTTGAGGATAGAGTCAGCAGGAAAGCAGAGAGGGCTTAATTGTCTGGGGTATTTGAAAGGGTTCCAGGAGGCAGTGAGAACCAGCATTACTTTTCCCCGCTGGCACCTTTGCTGTGGCAGCAAAAGCTGGACGTTTGTCTTTTTTGCTCCGGAGGCTGCCGAAAGCGAAAACAGCTGCTTTTGAGGATGGAGTCCGCAGGAAAGCAGAGAGGGCCAAATTGTCTGGGGCATTTGAAAGGGTTCCAGGAGGCAGTGAGAACCAGCATTGCTTTTCCCCGCTGGCACCTTTGTTGTGGCAGCAAAAGCTGGACGTTTGTCTTTTTTGCTCTGGAGGCTGCCGAAAGCGAAAACAGGTGCTTTTGAGGATGGAGTCCGCAGGAAAGCAGAGAGGGCCAAATTGTCTGTGGCATTTGAAAGGGTTCCAGGAGGCAGTGAGAACCAGCATTACTTTTCCCCGCTGGCACCTTTGCTGTGGCAGCAAAAGCTGGACGTTTGTCTTTTTTGCTCCGGAGGCTGCCGAAAGCGAAAACAGGTGCTTTTGAGGATGGAGTCCGCAGGAAAGCAGAGAGGGCCAAATTGTCTTGGCATTTGAAGAGGTTCCATGAGGCAGAGAAAACCAGCATTACTTTTCCCCGCTGGCACCTTTGCTGTGGCAGCAAAACCTGGACGTTTGTCTTTTTACCACCGAAGGGCGCCGAAAGTGAAAAAAGGCGCTTTTGAGGATAGAGTCCGCAGGAAAGCAGAGAGGGCTTAATTGTCTGGGGCATTTGAAAGGGTTCCAGGAGGCAGTGAGAACCAGCATTACTTTTCCCCGCTGGCACCTTTGCTGTGGCAGCAAAAGCTAGACGTTTGTCTTTTTTGCTCCGGAGGTTGCCAAAAGCGAAAACAGGTGCTTTTGAGGATGGAGTCCGCAGGAAAGCAGAGAGGGCCAAATTGTCTGGGGCATTTGAACAGGTTCCAGGAGGCAGTGAGAACCAGCATTACTTTTCCCCGCTGGCACCTTTGCTGTGGCAGCAAAAGCTGGACGTTTGTCTTTTTTGCTCCGGACGCTGCCGAAAGCGAAAACAGGTGCTTTTGAGGATGGAGTCCGCAGGAAAGCAGAGAGGGCCAAATTGTCTGTGGCATTTGAAAGGGTTCCAGGAGGCAGTGAGAACCAGCATTACTTTTCCCCGCTGGCACCTTTGTTGTGGCAGCAAAAGCTGGACGTTTGTCTTTTTTGCTCCGGAGGCTGCCGAAAGCGAAAACAGGTGCTTTTGAGGATGGAGTCCGCAGGAAAGCAGAGAGGGCCAAATTGTCTGTGGCATTTGAAAGGGTTCCAGGAGGCAGTGAGAACCAGCATTACTTTTCCCCGCTGGCACCTTTGCTGTGGCAGCAAAAGCTGGACGTTTGTCTTTTTTGCTCCGGACGCTGCCGAAAGCGAAAACAGGTGCTTTTGAGGATGGAGTCCGCAGGAAAGCAGAGAGGGCCAAATTGTCTGTGGCATTTGAAAGGGTTCCAGGAGGCAGTGAGAACCAGCATTACTTTTCCCCGCTGGCACCTTTGCTGTGGCAGCAAAAGCTGGACGTTTGTCTTTTTTGCTCCGGAGGTTGCCGAAAGCGAAAACAGGTGCTTTTGAGGATGGAGTCCGCAGGAAAGCAGAGAGGGCCAAAATGTCTGTGGCATTTGAAGAGGTTCCAGGAGGCAGTGAGAACCAGCATTACTTTTCCCCGCTGGCACGTTTGCTGTGGCAGCAAAAGCTGGACGTTTGTCTTTTTTGCTCCGGAGGCTGCCGAAAGCGAAAACAGGTGCTTTTGAGGATGGAGTCCGCAGGAAAGCAGAGAGAGCCAAATTGTCTGGGGCATTTGAAGGAGTTCCAGGAGGCAGTGAGAACCAGCATTACTTTTCCCCGCTGGCACCTTTGCTGTGGCAGCAAAAGCTGGACGTTTGTCTTTTTTGCTCCGGAGGCTGCCGAAAGCGAAAACAGGTGCTTTTGAGGATGGAGTCCGCAGGAAAGCAGAGAGGGACAAATTGTCTGTGGCATTTGAAAGGGTTCCAGGAGGCAGTGAGAACCAGCATTACTTTTCCCCGCTGGCACCTTTGCTGTGGCAGCAAAAGCTGGACGTTTGTCTTTTTTGCTCCGGAGGGCGCCGAAAGGGAAAATAGGTTCTTTTGAGGATGGAGTCCGCAGGAAAGCAGAGAGGGCCAAATTGTCTGTGGTATTTGAAAGGGTTCCAGGAGGCAGTGAGAACCAGCATTACTTTTCCCCGCTGGCACCTTTGCTGTGGCAGCAAAAGCTGGACGTTTGTCTTTTTTGCTCCGGAGGCTGCCGAAAGCGAAAACAGGTGCTTTTGAGGATGGAGTCCGCAGGAAAGCAGAGAGGGCCAAATTGTCTGTGGCATTTGAAAGGGTTCCAGGAGGCAGTGAGAACCAGCATTACTTTTCCCCGCTGGCACCTTTGCTGTGGCAGCAAAAGCTGGACGTTTGTCTTTTTTGCTCCGGAGGTTGCCGAAAGCGAAAACAGGTGCTTTTGAGGATGGAGTCCGCAGGAAAGCAGAGAGGGCCAAATTGTCTGGGGCATTTGAAGGGGTTCCAGGAGGCAGTGAGAACCAGCATTACTTTTCCCCGCTGGCACCTTTGCTGTGGCAGCAAAAGCTGGACGTTTGTCTTTTTTGCTCCGGAGGCTGCCGAAAGCGAAAACAGGTGCTTTTGAGGATGGAGTCCGCAGGAAAGCAGAGAGGGCCAAATTGTCTGTGGCATTTGAAAGGGTTCCAGGAGGCAGTGAGAACCAGCATTACTTTTCCCCGCTGGCACCTTTGCTGTGGCAGCAAAAGCTGGACGTTTGTCTTTTTTGCTCCGGAAGTTGCCGAAAGCGAAAATAGGTGCTTTTGAGGATGGAGTCCGCAGGAAAGCAGAGAGGGCCAAATTGTCTGGGGCATTTGAAAGGGTTCCAGGAGGCAGTGAGAACCAGCATTACTTTTCCCCGCTGGCACCTTTGCTGTGGCAGCAAAAGCTGGACGTTTTTCTTTTTACCACCGGAGGGCGCCGAAAGTGAAAAAAGGCGCTTTTGAGGATAGAGTCCGCAGGAAAGCAGAGAGGGCCAAATTGTCAGGGGCATTTGAAAGGGTTCCAGGAAGCAGTGAGAACCAGCATTACTTTTCCCCACTGGCACCTTTGCTGTGGCAGCAAAAGCTGGACGTTTGTCTTTTTTGCTCCGGAGGCTGCCGAAAGCGAAAACAGGTGCTTTTGAGGATGGAGTCCGCAGGAAAGCAGAGAGGGCCAAATTGTCTGGGGCATTTGAAAGGGTTCCAGGAGGCAGTGAGAACCAGCATTACTTTTCCCCGCTGGCACCTTTGCTGTGGCAGCAAAAGCTGGACGTTTGTCTTTTTTGCTCCGGAGGCTGCCGAAAGCGAAAACAGCTGCTTTTGAGGATGGAGTCCGCAGGAAAGCAGAGAGGGCCAAATTGTCTGGGGCATTTGAAAGGGTTCCAGGAGGCAGTGAGAACCAGCATTACTTTTCCCCGCTGGCACCTTTGCTGAGGCAGCAAAAGCTGGCCGTTTGTCTTTTTTGCTCCGGAGGCTGCCGAAAGCGAAAACAGGTGCTTTTGAGGATGGAGTCCGCAGGAAAGCAGAGAGGGCCAAATTGTCTGGGGCATTTGAAAGGGTTCCAGGAGGCAGTGAGAACCAGCATTCCTTTTCCCCGCTGGCACCTTTGTTGTGGCAGCAAAAGCTGGACGTTTGTCTTTTTTGCTCCGGAGGCTGCCGAAAGCGAAAACAGGTGCTTTTGAGGATGGAGTCCGCAGGAAAGCAGAGAGGGCCAAATTGTCTGTGGCATTTGAAAGGGTTCCAGGAGGCAGTGAGAACCAGCATTACTTTTCCCCGCTGGCACCTTTGCTGTGGCAGCAAAAGCTGGACGTTTGTCTTTTTTGCTCCGGAGGCTGCCGAAAGCGAAAACAGGTGCTTTTGAGGATGGAGTCCACAGGAAAGCAGAGAGGGCCAAATTGTCTGTGGCATTTGAAAGGGTTCCAGGAGGCAGTGAGAACCAGCATTACTTTTCCCCGCTGGCACCTTTGCTGTGGCAGCAAAAGCTGGACGTTTGTCTTTTTTGCTCCGGAGGTTGCCGAAAGCGAAAACAGGTGCTTTTGAGGATGGAGTCCACAGGAAAGCAGAGAGGGCCAAATTGTCTGTGGCATTTGAAAGAGTTCCAGGAGGCAGTGAGAACCAGCATCACTTTTCCCCGCTGGCACCTTTGCTGTGGCAGCAAAAGCTGGACGTTTGTCTTTTTACCACCGGAGGGCGCCGAAAGTGAAAAAAGGCGCTTTTGAGGATAGAGTCCGCAGGAAAGCAGAGAGGGCTTAATTGTCTGGGGCATTTGAAAGGGTTCCAGGAGGCAGTGAGAACCAGCATTACTTTTCCCCGCTGGCACCTTTGCTGTGGCAGCAAAAGCTGGACGTTTGTCTTTTTTGCTCCGGAGGCTGCCGAAAGCGAAAATAGGTGCTTTTGAGGATGGAGTCCGCAGGAAAGCAGAGAGGGCCAAATTGTCTGTGGCATTTGAAAGGGTTCCAGGAGGCAGTGAGAACCAGCATTACTTTTCCCCGCTGGCACCTTTGCTGTGGCAGCAAAAGCTGGACGTTTGTCTTTTTTGCTCCGGAGGGCGCCGAAAGGGAAAATAGGTTCTTTTGAGGATGGAGTCCGCAGGAAAGCAGAGAGGGCCAAATTGTCTGTGGCATTTGAAAGGGTTCCAGGAGGCAGTGAGAACCAGCATTACTTTTCCCCGCTGGCACCTTTGCTGTGGCAGCAAAAGCTGGACGTTTGTCTTTTTTGCTCCGGAGGCTGCCGAAAGCGAAAACAGGTGCTTTTGAGGATGGAGTCCGCAGGAAAGCAGAGAGGGCCAAATTGTCTGTGGCATTTGAAAGGGTTCCAGGAGGCAGTGAGAACCAGCATTACTTTTCCCCGCTGGCACCTTTGCTGTGGCAGCAAAAGCTGGACGTTTGTCTTTTTTGCTCCGGAAGTTGCCGAAAGCGAAAATAGGTGCTTTTGAGGATGGAGTCCGCAGGAAAGCAGAGAGGGCCAAATTGTCTGTGGCATTTGAAAGAGTTCCAGGAGGCAGTGAGAACCAGCATTACTTTTCCCCGCTGGCACCTTTGCTGTGGCAGCAAAAGCTGGACGTTTTTCTTTTTACCACCGGAGGGCGCCGAAAGTGAAAAAAGGCGCTTTTGAGGATAGAGTCCGCAGGAAAGCAGAGAGGGCCAAATTGTCAGGGGCATTTGAAAGGGTTCCAGGAGGCAGTGAGAACCAGCATTACTTTTCCCCACTGGCACCTTTGCTGTGGCAGCAAAAGCTGGACGTTTGTCTTTTTTGCTCCGGAGGCTGCCGAAAGCGAAAACAGGTGCTTTTGAGGATGGAGTCCGCAGGAAAGCAGAGAGGGCCAAATTGTCTGGGGCATTTGAAAGGGTTCCAGGAGGCAGTGACAACCAGCATTACTTTTCCCCGCTGGCACCTTTGCTGTGGCAGCAAAAGCTGGACGTTTGTCTTTTTTGCTCCGGAGGCTGCCGAAAGCGAAAACAGGTGCTTTTGAGGATGGAGTCCGCAGGAAAGCAGAGAGGGCCAAATTGTCTGGGGCATTTGAAAGGGTTCCAGGAGGCAGTGAGAACCAGCATTACTTTTCCCCGCTGGCACCTTTGCTGAGGCAGCAAAAGCTGGCCGTTTGTCTTTTTTGCTCCGGAGGCTGCCGAAAGCGAAAACAGGTGCTTTTGAGGATTGAGTCCGCAGGAAAGCAGAGAGGGCCAAATTGTCTGGGGCATTTGAACAGGTTCCAGGAGGCAGTGAGAACCAGCATTACTTTTCCCCGCTGGCACCTTTGCTGTGGCAGCAAAAGCTGGACGTTTGTCTTTTTTGCTCCGGAGGTTGCCGAAAGCGAAAACAGGTGCTTTTGAGGATGGAGTCCGCAGGAAAGCAGAGAGGGCCAAATTGTCTGTGGCATTTGAAAGAGTTCCAGGAGGCAGTGAGAACCAGCATTACTTTTCCCCGCTGGCACCTTTGCTGTGGCAGCAAAAGCTGGACGTTTGTCTTTTTACCACCGGAGGGCGCCGAAAGTGAAAAAAGGCGCTTTTGAGGATAGAGTCCGCAGGAAAGCAGAGAGGGCTTAATTGTCTGGGGCATTTGAAAGGGTTCCAGGAGGCAGTGAGAACCAGCATTACTTTTCCCCGCTGGCACCTTTGCTGTGGCAGCAAAAGCTGGACGTTTGTCTTTTTTGCTCCGGAGGCTGCCGAAAGCGAAAATAGGTGCTTTTGAGGATGGAGTCCGCAGGAAAGCAGAGAGGGCCAAATTGTCTGTGGCATTTGAAAGGGTTCCAGGAGGCAGTGAGAACCAGCATTACTTTTCCCCGCTGGCACCTTTGCTGTGGCAGCAAAAGCTGGACGTTTGTCTTTTTTGCTCCGGACGCTGCCGAAAGCGAAAACAGGTGCTTTTGAGGATGGAGTCCGCAGGAAAGCAGAGAGGGCCAAATTGTCTGGGGCATTTGAAAGGGTTCCAGGAGGCAGTGAGAACCAGCATTACTTTTCCCCGCTGGCACCTTTGCTGTGGCAGCAAAAGCTGGACGTTTGTCTTTTTTGCTCCGGAGGCTGCTGAAAGTGAAAACAGGTGCTTTTGAGGATGGAGTCCGCAGGAAAGCAGAGAGGGCCAAATTGTCTGGGGCATTTGAAAGGGTTCCAGGAGGCAGTGAGAACCAGCATTACTTTTCCCCGCTGGCACCTTTGCTGTGGCAGCAAAAGCTGGACGTTTGTCTTTTTTGCTCCGGAGGCTGCCGAAAGCGAAAATAGGTGCTTTTGAGGATGGAGTCCGCAGGAAAGCAGAGAGGGCCAAATTGTCTGGGGCATTTGAAAGAGTTCCAGGAGGCAGTGAGAACCAGCATCACTTTTCCCCGCTGGCACCTTTGCTGTGGCAGCAAAAGCTGGACGTTTGTCTTTTTACCACCGGAGGGCGCCGAAAGTGAAAAAAGGCGCTCTTGAGGATAGAGTCAGCAGGAAAGCAGAGAGGGCTTAATTGTCTGGGGTATTTGAAAGGGTTCCAGGAGGCAGTGAGAACCAGCATTACTTTTCCCCGCTGGCACCTTTGTTGTGGCAGCAAAAGCTGGACGTTTGTCTTTCTTGCTCCAGAGGGCGCCGAAAGGGAAAATAGGTGCTTTTGAGGATGGAGTCCACAGGAAAGCAGAAAGGGCCAAATTGTCTGTGTCATTTGAAAGGGTTCCAGGAGGCAGTGAGAACCAGCATTACTTTTCCCCGCTGGCACCTTTGCTGTGGCAGCAAAAGCTGGACGTTTGTCTTTTTTGCTCCGGAGGCTGCTGAAAGCGAAAATAGGTGCTTTTGAGGATGGAGTCCGCAGGAAAGCAGAGAGGGCCAAATTGTCTGTGGCATTTGAAAGAGTTCCAGGAGGCAGTGAGAACCAGCATTACTTTTCCCCGCTGGCACCTTTGCTGTGGCAGCAAAAGCTGGACGTTTGTCTTTTTACCACCGGAGGGCGCCGAAAGTGAAAAAAGGAGCTTTTGAGGATAGAGTCCGCAGGAAAGCAGAGAGAGCCAAATTGTCAGGGGCATTTGAAAGGGTTCCAGGAGGCAGTGAGAACCAGCATTACTTTTCCCCGCTGGCACCTTTGCTGTGGCAGCAAAAGCTGGACGTTTGTCTTTTTTGCTCCGGAGGCTGCCGAAAGCGAAAACAGGTGCTTTTGAGGATGGAGTCCGCAGGAAAGCAGAGAGGGCCAAATTGTCTGGGGCATTTGAAAGGGTTCCAGGAGGCAGTGAGAACCAGCATTACTTTTCCCCGCTGGCACCTTTGCTGTGGCAGCAAAAGCTGGACGTTTGTCTTTTTTGCTCCGGAGGCTGCCGAAAGCGAAAACAGGTGCTTTTGAGGATGGAGTCCGCAGGAAAGCAGAGAGGGCCAAATTGTCTGGGGCATTTGAAAGGGTTCCAGGAGGCAGTGAGAACGAGCATTACTTTTCCCCGCTGGCACCTTTGCTGTGGCAGCAAAAGCTGGACGTTTGTCTTTTTTGCTCCGGAGGTTGCCAAAAGCGAAAACAGGTGCTTTTGAGGATGGAGTCCGCAGGAAAGCAGAGAGGGCCAAATTGTCTGGGGCATTTGAAGAGGTTCCAGGAGGCAGTGAGAACCAGCATTACTTTTCCCCGCTGGCACCTTTGCTGTGGCAGCAAAAGCTGGACGTTTGTCTTTTTTGCTCCGGAGGCTGCCGAAAGCGAAAACAGGTGCTTTTGAGGATGGAGTCCGCAGGAAAGCAGAGAGGGCCAAATTGTCTGTGGCATTTGAAAGGGTTCCAGGAGGCAGTGAGAACCAGCATTACTTTTCCCCGCTGGCACCTTTGCTGTGGCAGCAAAAGCTGGACGTTTGTCTTTTTTGCTCCGGAGGTTGCCGAAAGCGAAAACAGGTGCTTTTGAGGATGGAGTCCGCAGGAAAGCAGAGAGGGCCAAATTGTCTGTGGCATTTGAAAGGGTTCAAGGAGGTAGTGAGAACCAGCATTACTTTTCCCCGCTGGCACCTTTGCTGTGGCAGCAAAAGCTGGACGTTTGTCTTTTTTGCTCCGGAGGCTGCCGAAAGCGAAAACAGGTGCTTTTGAGGATGGAGTCCGCAGGAAAGCAGAGAGGGCCAAATTGTCTGGGGCATTTGAAAGGGTTCGAGGAGGCAGTGAGAACCAGCATTACTTTTCCCCGCTGGCACCTTTGTTGTGGCAGCAAAAGCTGGACGTTTGTCTTTTTTGCTCTGGAGGCTGCCGAAAGCGAAAACAGGTGCTTTTGAGGATGGAGTCCGCAGGAAAGCAGAGAGGGCCAAATTGTCTGGGGCATTTGAAAGGGTTCCAGGAGGCAGTGAGAACCAGCATTACTTTTCCCCGCTGGCACCTTTGCTGTGGCAGCAAAAGCTGGACGTTTGTCTTTTTTGCTCCGGAGGCTGCCGAAAGCGAAAACAGGTGCTTTTGAGGATGGAGTCCGCAGGAAAGCAGAGAGGGCCAAATTGTCTGTGGCATTTGAAAGGGTTCCAGGAGGCAGTGAGAACCAGCATTACTTTTCCCCGCTGGCACCTTTGCTGTGGCAGCAAAAGCTGGACGTTTGTCTTTTTTGCTCCGGAGGTTGCCAAAAGCGAAAACAGGTGCTTTTGCGGATGGAGTCCGCAGGAAAGCAGAGAGGGCCAAATTGTCTGGGGCATTTGAAGAGGTTCCAGGAGGCAGTGAGAACCAGCATTACTTTTCCCCGCTGGCACCTTTGCTGTGGCAGCAAAAGCTGGACGTTTGTCTTTTTACCACCGGAGGGCGCCGAAAGTGAAAAAAGGCGCTTTTGAGGATAGAGTCAGCAGGAAAGCAGAGAGGGATTAATTGTCTGGGGTATTTGAAAGGGTTCCAGGAGGCAGTGAGAACCAGCATTACTTTTCCCCGCTGGCACCTTTGCTGTGGCAGCAAAAGCTGGACGTTTGTCTTTTTTGCTCCGGAGGGCGCCGAAAGTGAAAAAAGGCGCTTTTGAGGTTAGAGTCCGCAGGAAAGCAGAGAGGGCCAAATTGTCTGTGGCATTTGAAAGGGTTCCAGGAGGCAGTGAGAACCAGCATTACTTTTCTCCGTTGGCACCTTTGTTGTGGCAGCAAAAGCTGGACGTTTGTCTTTTTTGCTCCGGAGGGCGCCGAAAGCAAAAATAGGTGCTTTTGAGGATGGAGTCCGCAGGAAAGCAGAGAGGGCCAAATTGTCTGTGGCATTTGAAAGGGTTCCAGGAGGCAGTGAGAACCAGCATTACTTTTCCCCGCTGGCACCTTTGCTGTGGCAGCAAAAGCTGGACGTTTGTCTTTTTTGCTCCGGAAGTTGCCGAAAGCGAAAATAGGTGCTTTTGAGGATGGAGTCCGCAGGAAAGCAGAGAGGGCCAAATTGTCTGTGGCATTTGAAAGAGTTCCAGGAGGCAGTGAGAACGAGCATTACTTTTCCCCGCTGGCACCTTTGCTGTGGCAGCAAAAGCTGGACGTTTTTCTTTTTACCACCGGAGGGCGCCGAAAGTGAAAAAAGGCGCTTTTGAGGATAGAGTCCGCAGGAAAGCAGAGAGGGCCAAATTGTCAGGGGCATTTGAAAGGGTTCCAGGAGGCAGTGAGAACCAGCATTACTTTTCCCCGCTGGCACCTTTGCTGTGGCAGCAAAAGCTGGACGTTTGTCTTTTTTGCTCCGGAGGCTGCCGAAAGCGAAAACAGGTGCTTTTGAGGATGGAGTCCGCAGGAAAGCAGAGAGGGCCAAATTGTCTGTGGCATTTGAAAGGGTTCCAGGAGGCAGTGAGAACCAGCATTACTTTTCCCCGCTGGCACCTTTGCTGTGGCAGCAAAAGCTGGACGTTTGTCTTTTTTGCTCCGGAGGCTGCCGAAAGCGAAAACAGGTGCTTTTGAGGATGGAGTCCGCAGGAAAGCAGAGAGGGCCAAATTGTCTGTGGCATTTGAACAGGTTCCAGGAGGCAGTGAGAACCAGCATTCCTTTTCCCCGCTGGCACCTTTGCTGTGGCAGCAAAAGCTGGACGTTTGTCTTTTTTGCTCCGGACGCTGCCGAAAGCGAAAACAGGTGCTTTTGAGGATGGAGTCCGCAGGAAAGCAGAGAGGGCCAAATTGTCTGTGGCATTTGAAAGGGTTCCAGGAGGCAGTGAGAACCAGCATTACTTTTCCCCGCTGGCACCTTTGCTGTGGCAGCAAAAGCTGGACGTTTGTCTTTTTTGCTCCGGAGGCTGCCGAAAGCGAAAACAGGTGCTTTTGAGGATGGAGTCCACAGGAAAGCAGAGAGGGCCAAATTGTCTGTGGCATTTGAAAGGGTTCCAGGAGGCAGTGAGAACCAGCATTACTTTTCCCCGCTGGCACCTTTGCTGTGGCAGCAAAAGCTGGACGTTTGTCTTTTTTGCTCCGGAGGTTGCCGAAAGCGAAAACAGGTGCTTTTGAGGATGGAGTCCGCAGGAAAGCAGAGAGGGCCAAATTGTCTGTGGCATTTGAAAGAGTTCCAGGAGGCAGTGAGAACCAGCATCACTTTTCCCCGCTGGCACCTTTGCTGTGGCAGCAAAAGCTGGACGTTTGTCTTTTTACCACCGGAGGGCGCCGAAAGTGAAAAAAGGCGCTTTTGAGGATAGAGTCCGCAGGAAAGCAGAGAGGGCTTAATTGTCTGGGGCATTTGAAAGGGTTCCAGGAGGCAGTGAGAACCAGCATTACTTTTCCCCGCTGGCACCTTTGCTGTGGCAGCAAAAGCTGGACGTTTGTCTTTTTTGCTCCGGAGGCTGCCGAAAGCGAAAATAGGTGCTTTTGAGGATGGAGTCCGCAGGAAAGCAGAGAGGGCCAAATTGTCTGTGGCATTTGAAAGGGTTCCAGGAGGCAGTGAGAACCAGCATTACTTTTCCCCGCTGGCACCTTTGCTGTGGCAGCAAAAGCTGGACGTTTGTCTTTTTTGCTCCGGACGCTGCCGAAAGCGAAAACAGGTGCTTTTGAGGATGGAGTCCGCAGGAAAGCAGAGAGGGCCAAATTGTCTGGGGCATTTGAAAGGGTTCCAGGAGGCAGTGAGAACCAGCATTACTTTTCCCCGCTGGCACCTTTGCTGTGGCAGCAAAAGCTGGACGTTTGTCTTTTTTGCTCCGGAGGCTGCTGAAAGCGAAAACAGGTGCTTTTGAGGATGGAGTCCGCAGGAAAGCAGAGAGGGCCAAATTGTCTGTGGCATTTGAAGAGGTTCCAGGAGGCAGTGAGAACCAGCATTACTTTTCCCCGCTGGCACCTTTGCTGTGGCAGCAAAAGCTGGACGTTTGTCTTTTTTGCTCCGGAGGCTGCCGAAAGCGAAAATAGGTGCTTTTGAGGATGGAGTCCGCAGGAAAGCAGAGAGGGCCAAATTGTCTGTGGCATTTGAAAGAGTTCCAGGAGGCAGTGAGAACCAGCATCACTTTTCCCCGCTGGCACCTTTGCTGTGGCAGCAAAAGCTGGACGTTTGTCTTTTTACCACCGGAGGGCGCCGAAAGTGAAAAAAGGCGCTTTTGAGGATAGAGTCAGCAGGAAAGCAGAGAGGGCTTAATTGTCTGGGGTATTTGAAAGGGTTCCAGGAGGCAGTGAGAACCAGCATTACTTTTCCCCGCTGGCACCTTTGCTGTGGCAGCAAAAGCTGGACGTTTGTCTTTTTTGCTCCGGAGGGCGCCGAAAGTGAAAAAAGGCGCTTTTGAGGTTAGAGTCCGCAGGAAAGCTGAGAGGGCCAAATTGTCTGTGGCATTTGAAAGGGTTCCAGGAGGCAGTGAGAACCAGCATTACTTTTCCCCGCTGGCACCTTTGTTGTGGCAGCAAAAGCTGGACGTTTGTCTTTTTTGCTCCGGAGGGCGCCGAAAGCAAAAATAGGTGCTTTTGAGGATGGAGTCCGCAGGAAAGCAGAGAGGGCCAAATTGTCTGTGGCATTTGAAAGGGTTCCAGGAGGCAGTGAGAACCAGCATTACTTTTCCCCGCTGGCACCTTTGCTGTGGCAGCAAAAGCTGGACGTTTGTCTTTTTTGCTCCGGAGGTTGCCGAAAGCGAAAACAGGTGCTTTTGAGGATGGAGTCCGCAGGAAAGCAGAGAGGGCCAAATTGTCTATGGCATTTGAACGGGTTCCAGGAGGCAGTGAGAACCAGCATTACTTTTCCCCGCTGGCACCTTTGCTGTGGCAGCAAAAGCTGGACGTTTGTCTTTTTTGCTCCGGAGGCTGCCGAAAGCGAAAACAGGTGCTTTTGAGGATGGAGTCCACAGGAAAGCAGAAAGGGCCAAATTGTCTGTGGCATTTGAAAGGGTTCCAGGAGGCAGTGAGAACCAGCATTACTTTTCCCCGCTGGCACCTTTGCTGTGGCAGCAAAAGCTGGACGTTTGTCTTTTTTGCTCCGGAGGCTGCTGAAAGCGAAAATAGGTGCTTTTGAGGATGGAGTCCGCAGGAAAGCAGAGAGGGCCAAATTGTCTGTGGCATTTGAAAGAGTTCCAGGAGGCAGTGAGATCCAGCATTACTTTTCCCCGCTGGCACCTTTGCTGTGGCAGCAAAAGCTGGACGTTTGTCTTTTTACCACCGGAGGGCGCCGAAAGTGAAAAAAGGAGCTTTTGAGGATAGAGTCCGCAGGAAAGCAGAGAGAGCCAAATTGTCAGGGGCATTTGAAAGGGTTCCAGGAGGCAGTGAGAACCAGCATTACTTTTCCCCGCTGGCACCTTTGCTGTGTCAGCAAAAGCTGGACGTTTGTCTTTTTTGCTCCGGAGGCTGCCGAAAGCGAAAACAGGTGCTTTTGAGGATGGAGTCCGCAGGAAAGCAGAGAGGGCCAAATTGTCTGGGGCATTTGAAGAGGTTCCAGGAGGCAGTGAGAACCAGCATTACTTTTCCCCGCTGGCACCTTTGCTGTGGCAGCAAAAGCTGGACGTTTGTCTTTTTTGCTCCGGACGCTGCCGAAAGCGAAAACAGGTGCTTTTGAGGATGGAGTCCGCAGGAAAGCAGAGAGGGCCAAATTGTCTGTGGCATTTGAAAGGGTTCCAGGAGGCAGTGAGAACCAGCATTACTTTTCCCCGCTGGCACCTTTGCTGTGGCAGCAAAAGCTGGACGTTTGTCTTTTTTGCTCCGGAGGTTGCCGAAAGCGAAAACAGGTGCTTTTGAGGATGGAGTCCGCAGGAAAGCAGAGAGGGCCAAATTGTCTGTGGCATTTGAAAGGGTTCAAGGAGGTAGTGAGAACCACCATTACTTTTCCCCGCTGGCACCTTTGCTGTGGCAGCAAAAGCTGGACGTTTGTCTTTTTTAATCCGGAGGCTGCCGAAAGCGAAAACAGGTGCTTTTGAGGATAGAGTCCGCAGGAAAGCAGAGAGGGCCAAATTGTCTGGGGCATTTGAAAGGGTTCCAGGAGGCAGTGAGAACCAGCATTACTTTTCCCCGCTGGCACCTTTGTTGTGGCAGCAAAAGCTGGACGTTTGTCTTTTTTGCTCTGGAGGCTGCCGAAAGCTAAAACAGGTGCTTTTGAGGATGGAGTCCGCAGGAAAGCAGAGAGGGCCAAATTGTCTGTGGCATTTGAAAGGGTTCCAGGAGGCAGTGAGAACCAGCATTACTTTTCCCCGCTGGCACCTTTGCTGTGGCAGCAAAAGCTGGACGTTTGTCTTTTTTGCTCCGGAGGCTGCCGAAAGCGAAAACAGGTGCTTTTGAGGATGGAGTCCGCAGCAAAGCAGAGAGGGCCAAATTGTCTGGGGCATTTGAAAGGGTTCCAGGAGGCAGTGAGAACCAGCATTACTTTTCCCCGCTGGCACCTTTGCTGTGGCAGCAAAAGCTGGACGTTTGTCTTTTTTGCTCCGGAGGTTGCCAAAAGCGAAAACAGGTGCTTTTGAGGATGGAGTCCGCAGGAAAGCAGAGAGGGCCAAATTGTCTGGGGCATTTGAAGAGGTTCCAGGAGGCAGTGAGAACCAGCATTACTTTTCCCCGCTGGCACCTTTGCTGTGGCAGCAAAAGCTGGACGTTTGTCTTTTTACCACCGGAGGGCGCCGAAAGTGAAAAAAGGCGCTTTTGAGGATAGAGTCAGCAGGAAAGCAGAGAGGGCTTAATTGTCTGGGGTATTTGAAAGGGTTCCAGGAGGCAGTGAGAACCAGCATTACTTTTCCCCGCTGGCACCTTTGCTGTGGCAGCAAAAGCTGGACGTTTGTCTTTTTTGCTCCGGAGGGCGCCGAAAGTGAAAAAAGGCGCTTTTGAGGTTAGAGTCCGCAGGAAAGCAGAGAGGGCCAAATTGTCTGTGGCATTTGAAAGGGTTCCAGGAGGCAGTGAGAACCAGCATTACTTTTCCCCGCTGGCACCTTTGTTGTGGCAGCAAAAGCTGGACGTTTGTCTTTTTTGCTCCGGAGGGCGCCGAAAGCAAAAATAGGTGCTTTTGAGGATGGAGTCCGCAGGAAAGCAGAGAGGGCCAAATTGTCTGTGGCATTTGAAAGGGTTCCAGGAGGCAGTGAGAACCAGCATTACTTTTCCCCGCTGGCACCTTTGCTGTGGCAGCAAAAGCTGGACGTTTGTCTTTTTTGCTCCGGAGGCTGCCGAAAGCGAAAACAGGTGCTTTTGAGGATGGAGTCCACAGGAAAGCAGAAAGGGCCAAATTGTCTGTGGCATTTGAAAGGGTTCCAGGAGGCAGTGAGAACCAGCATTACTTTTCCCCGCTGGCACCTTTGCTGTGGCAGCAAAAGCTGGACGTTTGTCTTTTTTGCTCCGGAGGCTGCTGAAAGCGAAAATAGGTGCTTTTGAGGATGGAGTCCGCAGGAAAGCAGAGAGGGCCAAATTGTCTGTGGCATTTGAAAGAGTTCCAGGAGGCAGTGAGAACCAGCATTACTTTTCCCCGCTGGCACCTTTGCTGTGGCAGCAAAAGCTGGACGTTTGTCTTTTTACCACCGGAGGGCGCCGAAAGTGAAAAAAGGAGCTTTTGAGGATAGAGTCCGCAGGAAAGCAGAGAGAGCCAAATTGTCAGGGGCATTTGAAAGGGTTCCAGGAGGCAGTGAGAACCAGCATTACTTTTCCCCGCTGGCACCTTTGCTGTGGCAGCAAAAGCTGGACGTTTGTCTTTTTTGCTCCGGAGGCTGCCGAAAGCGAAAACAGGTGCTTTTGAGGATGGAGTCCGCAGGAAAGCAGAGAGGGCCAAATTGTCTGTGGCATTTGAAAGGGTTCCAGGAGGCAGTGAGAACCAGCATTACTTTTCCCCGCTGGCACCTTTGCTGTGGCAGCAAAAGCTGGACGTTTGTCTTTTTTGCTCCGGAGGCTGCTGAAAGCGAAAATAGGTGCTTTTGAGGATGGAGTCCGCAGGAAAGCAGAGAGGGCCAAATTGTCTGTGGCATTTGAAAGAGTTCCAGGAGGCAGTGAGAACCAGCATTACTTTTCCCCGCTGGCACCTTTGCTGTGGCAGCAAAAGCTGGACGTTTGTCTTTTTACCACAGGAGGGC
Source organism: Vanellus vanellus (assembly GCF_965231255.1). NCBI lineage: Eukaryota > Metazoa > Chordata > Aves > Charadriiformes > Charadriidae > Vanellus > Vanellus vanellus. The sequence goes on along the minus strand of NW_028128560.1, from coordinate 54,048 downwards.
GCCGAAAGTGAAAAAAGGAGCTTTTGAGGATAGAGTCCGCAGGAAAGCAGAGAGAGCCAAATTGTCAGGGGCATTTGAAAGGGTTCCAGGAGGCAGTGAGAACCAGCATTACTTTTCCCCGCTGGCACCTTTGCTGTGGCAGCAAAAGCTGGACGTTTGTCTTTTTTGCTCCGGAGGCTGCCGAAAGCGAAAACAGGTGCTTTTGAGGATGGAGTCCGCAGGAAAGCAGAGAGGGCCAAATTGTCTGTGGCATTTGAAAGGGTTCCAGGAGGCAGTGAGAACGAGCATTACTTTTCCCCGCTGGCACCTTTGCTGTGGCAGCAAAAGCTGGACGTTTGTCTTTTTTGCTCCGGAGGTTGCCAAAAGCGAAAACAGGTGCTTTTGAGGATGGAGTCCGCAGGAAAGCAGAGAGGGCCAAATTGTCTGGGGCATTTGAAGAGGTTCCAGGAGGCAGTGAGAACCAGCATTACTTTTCCCCGCTGGCACCTTTGCTGTGGCAGCAAAAGCTGGACGTTTGTCTTTTTTGCTCCGGAGGCTGCCGAAAGCGAAAACAGGTGCTTTTGAGGATGGAGTCCGCAGGAAAGCAGAGAGGGCCAAATTGTCTGTGGCATTTGAAAGGGTTCCAGGAGGCAGTGAGAACGAGCATTACTTTTCCCCGCTGGCACCTTTGCTGTGGCAGCAAAAGCTGGACGTTTGTCTTTTTTGCTCCGGAGGTTGCCAAAAGCGAAAACAGGTGCTTTTGAGGATGGAGTCCGCAGGAAAGCAGAGAGGGCCAAATTGTCTGGGGCATTTGAAGAGGTTCCAGGAGGCAGTGAGAACCAGCATTACTTTTCCCCGCTGGCACCTTTGCTGTGGCAGCAAAAGCTGGACGTTTGTCTTTTTTGCTCCGGAGGTTGCCGAAAGCGAAAACAGGTGCTTTTGAGGATGGAGTCCGCAGGAAAGCAGAGAGGGCCAAATTGTCTGGGGCATTTGAAAGGGTTCAAGGAGGTAGTGAGAACCAGCATTACTTTTCCCCGCTGGCACCTTTGCTGTGGCAGCAAAAGCTGGACGTTTGTCTTTTTTGCTCCGGAGGCTGCTGAAAGCGAAAACAGGTGCTTTTGAGGATAGAGTCCGCAGGAAAGCAGAGAGGGCCAAATTGTCTGGGGCATTTGAAAGGGTTCCAGGAGGCAGTTAGAACCAGCATTACTTTTCCCCGCTGGCACCTTTGTTGTGGCAGCAAAAGCTGGACGTTTGTCTTTTTTGCTCTGGAGGCTGCCGAAAGCGAAAACAGGTGCTTTTGAGGATGGAGTCCGCAGGAAAGCAGAGAGGGCCAAATTGTCTGGGGCATTTGAAAGGGTTCCAGGAGGCAGTGAGAACCAGCATTACTTTTCCCCGCTGGCACCTTTGCTGTGGCAGCAAAAGCTGGACGTTTGTCTTTTTTGCTCCGGAGGTTGCCAAAAGCGAAAACAGGTGCTTTTGAGGATGGAGTCCGCAGGAAAGCAGAGAGGGCCAAATTGTCTGTGGCATTTGAAAGGGTTCAAGGAGGTAGTGAGAACCAGCATTACTTTTCCCCGCTGGCACCTTTGCTGTGGCAGCAAAAGCTGGACGTTTGTCTTTTTTGCTCCGGAGGCTGCCGAAAGCGAAAACAGGTGCTTTTGAGGATAGAGTCCGCAGGAAAGCAGAGAGGGCCAAATTGTCTGTGGCATTTGAAAGGGTTCCAGGAGGCAGTGAGAACCAGCATTACTTTTCCCCGCTGGCACCTTTGTTGTGGCAGCAAAAGCTGGACGTTTTTCTTTTTTGCTCTGGAGGCTGCCGAAAGCGAAAACAGGTGCTTTTGAGGATGGAGTCCGCAGGAAAGCAGAGAGGGCCAAATTGTCTGTGGCATTTGAAAGGGTTCCAGGAGGCAGTGAGAACCAGCATTACTTTTCCCCGCTGGCACCTGTGCTGTGGCAGCAAAAGCTGGACGTTTGTCTTTTTTGCTCCGGAGGCTGCCGAAAGCGAAAACAGGTGCTTTTGAGGATGGAGTCCGCAGGAAAGCAGAGAGGGCCAAATTGTCTGTGGCATTTGAAGAGGTTCCATGAGGCAGTGAGAACCAGCTTTACTTTTCCCCGCTGGCACCTTTGCTGTGGCAGCAAAAGCTGGACGTTTGTCTTTTTTGCTCCGGAGGCTGCCGAAAGCGAAAACAGGTGCTTTTGAGGATGGAGTCCGCAGGAAAGCAGAGAGAGCCAAATTGTCTGGGGCATTTGAAGGAGTTCCAGGAGGCAGTGAGAACCAGCATCTCTTTTCCCCGCTGGCACCTTTGCTGTGGCAGCAAAACCTGGACGTTTGTCTTTTTTGCTCCGGAGGTTGCCGAAAGCGAAAACAGGTGCTTTTGAGGATGGAGTCCGCAGGAAAGCAGAGAGAGCCAAATTGTCTGGGGCATTTGAAGGAGTTCCAGGAGGCAGTGAGAACCAGCATCTCTTTTCCCCGCTGGCACCTTTGCTGTGGCAGCAAAAGCTGGACGTTTGTCTTTTTTGCTCCGGAGGCTGCCGAAAGCGAAAACAGGTGCTTTTGAGGATGGAGTCCGCAGGAAAGCAGAGAGAGCCAAATTGTCTGTGGCATTTGAAAGGGTTCCAGGAGGCAGTGAGAACCAGCATTACTTTTCCCCGCTGGCACCTTTGCTGTGACAGCAAAAGCTGGACGTTTGTCTTTTTTGCTCCGGAGGTTGCCGAAAGCGAAAACAGGTGCTTTTGAGGATGGAGTCCGCAGGAAAGCAGAGAGGGCCAAAATGTCTGTGGCATTTGAAGAGGTTCCAGGAGGCAGTGAGAACCAGCATTACTTTTCCCCGCTGGCACCTTTGCTGTGGCAGCAAAAGCTGGACGTTTGTCTTTTTTGCTCCGGAGGCTGCCGAAAGCGAAAACAGGTGCTTTTGAGGATGGAGTCCGCAGGAAAGCAGAGAGAGCCAAATTGTCTGGGGCATTTGAAGGAGTTCCAGGAGGCAGTGAGAACCAGCATTACTTTTCCCCGCTGGCACCTTTGCTGTGGCAGCAAAAGCTGGACGTTTGTCTTTTTTGCTCCGGAGGCTGCCGAAAGCGAAAACAGGTGCTTTTGAGGATGGAGTCCGCAGGAAAGCAGAGAGGGCCAAATTGTCTGTGGCATTTGAAAGGGTTCCAGGAGGCAGTGAGAACGAGCATTACTTTTCCCCGCTGGCACCTTTGCTGTGGCAGCAAAAGCTGGACGTTTGTCTTTTTTGCTCCGGAGGTTGCCGAAAGGGAAAATAGGTTCTTTTGAGGATGGAGTCCGCAGGAAAGCAGAGAGGGCCAAATTGTCTGTGGCATTTGAAAGGGTTCCAGGAGGCAGTGAGAACCAGCATTACTTTTCCCAGCTGGCACCTTTGCTGTGGCAGCAAAAGCTGGCCGTTTGTCTTTTTTGCTCCGGAGGCTGCCGAAAGCGAAAACAGGTGCTTTTGAGGATGGAGTCCGCAGGAAAGCAGAGAGGGCCAAATTGTCTGTGGCATTTGAAAGGGTTCCAGGAGGCAGTGAGAACCAGCATTACTTTTCCCCGCTGGCACCTTTGCTGTGGCAGCAAAAGCTGGACGTTTGTCTTTTTTGCTCCGGAGGCTGCCGAAAGCGAAAACAGGTGCTTTTGAGGATGGAGTCCGCAGTAAAGCAGAGAGGGCCAAATTGTCAAAGGCATTTGAAAGGGTTCCAGGAGGCAGTGAGAACCAGCATTACTTTTCCCCGCTGGCACCTTTGCTGTGGCAGCAAAAGCTGGACGTTTGTCTTTTTTGCTCCGGAGGCTGCCGAAAGCGAAAACAGGTGCTTTTGAGGATGGAGTCCGCAGGAAAGCAGAGAGGGCCAAATTGTCTGGGGCATTTGAAAGGGTTCCAGGAGGCAGTGAGAACCAGCATTACTTTTCCCCGCTGGCACCTTTGCTGTGGCAGCAAAAGCTGGACGTTTGTCTTTTTTGCTCCGGAGGTTGCCAAAAGCGGAAACAGGTGCTTTTGAGGATGGAGTCCGCAGGAAAGCAGAGAGGGCCAAAATGTCTGTGGCATTTGAAGAGGTTCCAGGAGGCAGTGAGAACCAGCATTACTTTTCCCCGCTGGCACGTTTGCTGTGGCAGCAAAAGCTGGACGTTTGTCTTTTTTGCTCCGGAGGCTGCCGAAAGCGAAAACAGGTGCTTTTGAGGATGGAGTCCTCAGGAAAGCAGAGAGAGCCAAATTGTCTGGGGCATTTGAAAGGGTTCCAGGAGGCAGTGAGAACCAGCATTACTTTTCCCCGCTGGCACCTTTGCTGTGGCAGCAAAAGCTGGACGTTTGTCTTTTTTGCTCCGGAGGCTGCCGAAAGCGAAAACAGGTGCTTTTGAGGATGGAGTCCGCAGGAAAGCAGAGAGGGCCAAATTGTCTGTGGCATTTGAAAGGGTTCCAGGAGGCAGTGAGAACCAGCATTACTTTTCCCCGCTGGCACCTTTGCTGTGGCAGCAAAAGCTGGACGTTTGTCTTTTTTGCTCCGGAGGTTGCCGAAAGCGAAAACAGGTGCTTTTGAGGATGGAGTCCGCAGGAAAGCAGAGAGGGCCAAATTGTCTGGGGCATTTGAAAGGGTTCCAGGAGGCAGTGAGAACCAGCATTACTTTTCCCCGCTGGCACCTTTGCTGTGGCAGCAAAAGCTGGACGTTTGTCTTTTTTGCTCCGGAGGCTGCCGAAAGCGAAAACAGGTGCTTTTGAGGATGGAGTCCGCAGGAAAGCAGAGAGGGCCAAATTGTCTGGGGCATTTGAAAGGGTTCCAGGAGGCAGTGAGAACCAGCATTACTTTTCCCCGCTGGCACCTTTGCTGTGGCAGCAAAAGCTGGACGTTTGTCTTTTTTGCTCCGGAGGCTGCCGAAAGCGAAAACAGGTGCTTTTGAGGATGGAGTCCGCAGGAAAGCAGAGAGAGCCAAATTGTTTGGGGCATTTGAACAGGTTCCAGGAGGCAGTGAGAACCAGCATTACTTTTCCCCGCTGGCACCTTTGCTGTGGCAGCAAAAGCTGGACGTTTGTCTTTTTTGCTCCGGAGGCTGCCGAAAGCGAAAACAGGTGCTTTTGAGGATGGAGTCCGCAGGAAAGCAGAGAGGGCCAAATTGTCTGTGGCATTTGAAAGGGTTCCAGGAGGCAGTGAGAACCAGCATTACTTTTCCCCGCTGGCACCTTTGCTGTGGCAGCAAAAGCTGGACGTTTGTCTTTTTTGCTCCGGAGGTTGCCAAAAGCGAAAACAGGTGCTTTTGAGGATGGAGTCCGCAGGAAAGCAGAGAGGGCCAAAATGTCTGTGGCATTTGAAGAGGTTCCAGGAGGCAGTGAGAACCAGCATTACTTTTCCCCGCTGGCACCTTTGCTGTGGCAGCAAAAGCTGGACGTTTGTCTTTTTTGCTCCGGAGGCTGCCGAAAGCGAAAACAGGTGCTTTTGAGGATGGAGTCCGCAGGAAAGCAGAGAGAGCCAAATTGTCTGGGGCATTTGAAAGGGTTCCAGGAGGCAGTGAGAACCAGCATTACTTTTCCCCGCTGGCACCTTTGCTGTGGCAGCAAAAGCTGGACGTTTGTCTTTTTTGCTCCGGAGGCTGCCGAAAGCGAAAACAGGTGCTTTTGAGGATGGAGTCCGCAGGAAAGCAGAGAGGGCCAAATTGTCTGTGGCATTTGAAAGGGTTCCAGGAGGCAGTGAGAACCAGCATTACTTTTCCCCGCTGGCACCTTTGCTGTGGCAGCAAAAGCTGGACGTTTGTCTTTTTTGCTCCGGAGGCTGCCGAAAGGGAAAATAGGTTCTTTTGAGGATGGAGTCCGCAGGAAAGCAGAGAGGGCCAAATTGTCTGTGGCATTTGAAAGGGTTCCAGGAGGCAGTGAGAACCAGCATTACTTTTCCCCGCTGGCACCTTTGCTGTGGCAGCAAAAGCTGGACGTTTGTCTTTTTTGCTCCGGAGGCTGCCGAAAGCGAAAACAGGTGCTTTTGAGGATGGAGTCCGCAGGAAAGCAGAGAGGGCCAAATTGTCTGGGGTATTTGAAAGGGTTCCAGGAGGCAGTGAGAACCAGCATTACTTTTCCCCGCTGGCACCTTTGCTGTGGCAGCAAAAGCTGGACGTTTGTCTTTTTTGCTCCGGAGGCTGCCGAAAGCGAAAACAGGTGCTTTTGAGGATGGAGTCCGCAGGAAAGCAGAGAGGGCCAAAATGTCTGTGGCATTTGAAGAGGTTCCAGGAGGCAGTGAGAACCAGCATTACTTTTCCCCGCTGGCACGTTTGCTGTGGCAGCAAAAGCTGGACGTTTGTCTTTTTTGCTCCGGAGGCTGCCGAAAGCGAAAACAGGTGCTTTTGAGGATGGAGTCCGCAGGAAAGCAGAGAGAGCCAAATTGTCTGGGGCATTTGAAGGAGTTCCAGGAGGCAGTGAGAACCAGCATTACTTTTCCCCGCTGGCACCTTTGTTGTGGCAGCAAAAGCTGGACGTTTGTCTTTTTTGCTCCGGAGGCTGCCGAAAGCGAAAACAGGTGCTTTTGAGGATGGAGTCCGCAGGAAAGCAGAGAGGGCCAAATTGTCTGGGGCATTTGAACAGGTTCCAGGAGGCAGTGAGAACCAGCATTACTTTTCCCCGCTGGCACCTTTGCTGTGGCAGCAAAAGCTGGACGTTTGTCTTTTTTGCTCCGGAGGTTGCCGAAAGCGAAAACAGGTGCTTTTGAGGATGGAGTCCGCAGGAAAGCGGAGAGGGCCAAATTGTCTGTGGCATTTGAAGAGGTTCCAGGAGGCAGTGAGAACCAGCATTACTTTTCCCCGCTGGCACCTTTGCTGTGGCAGCAAAAGCTGGACGTTTGTCTTTTTTGCTCCGGAGGCTGCCGAAAGCGAAAACAGGTGCTTTTGAGGATGGAGTCCGCAGGAAAGCAGAGAGGGCCAAATTGTCTGTGGCATTTGAAAGGGTTCCAGGAGGCAGTGAGAACCAGCATTACTTTTCCCCGCTGGCACCTTTGCTGTGGCAGCAAAAGCTGGACGTTTGTCTTTTTTGCTCCGGAGGTTGCCGAAAGCGAAAACAGGTGCTTTTGAGGATGGAGTCCGCAGGAAAGCAGAGAGGGCCAAATTGTCTGGGGCATTTGAAGAGGTTCCAGGAGGCAGTGAGAACCAGCATTACTTTTCCCCGCTGGCACCTTTGCTGTGGCAGCAAAAGCTGGACGTTTGTCTTTTTTGCTCCGGAGGCTGCCGAAAGCGAAAACAGGTGCTTTTGAGGATGGAGTCCGCAGGAAAGCAGAGAGAGCCAAATTGTCTGGGGCATTTGAAGGAGTTCCAGGAGGCAGTGAGAACCAGCATTACTTTTCGCCGCTGGCACCTTTGCTGTGGCAGCAAAAGCTGGACGTTTGTCTTTTTTGCTCCGGAGGCTGCCGAAAGGGAAAATAGGTTCTTTTGAGGATGGAGTCCGCAGGAAAGCAGAGAGGGCCAAATTGTCTGTGGCATTTGAAAGGGTTCCAGGAGGCAGTGAGAACCAGCATTACTTTTCCCCGCTGGCACCTTTGCTGTGGCAGCAAAAGCTGGACGTTTGTCTTTTTTGCTCCGGAGGCTGCCGAAAGCGAAAACAGGTGCTTTTGAGGATGGAGTCCGCAGGAAAGCAGAGAGGGCCAAATTGTCTGGGGTATTTGAAAGGGTTCCAGGAGGCAGTGAGAACCAGCATTACTTTTCCCCGCTGGCACCTTTGCTGTGGCAGCAAAAGCTGGACGTTTGTCTTTTTTGCTCCGGAGGCTGCCGAAAGCGAAAACAGGTGCTTTTGAGGATGGAGTCCGCAGGAAAGCAGAGAGGGCCAAATTGTCTGTGGCATTTGAAAGGGTTCCAGGAGGCAGTGAGAACCAGCATTACTTTTCCCCGCTGGCACCTTTGCTGTGGCAGCAAAAGCTGGACGTTTGTCTTTTTTGCTCCGGAGGTTGCCGAAAGCGAAAACAGGTGCTTTTGAGGATGGAGTCCGCAGGAAAGCAGAGAGAGCCAAAATGTCTGTGGCATTTGAAGAGGTTCCAGGAGGCAGTGAGAACCAGCATTACTTTTCCCCGCTGGCACCTTTGCTGTGGCAGCAAAAGCTGGACGTTTGTCTTTTTTGCTCCGGAGGCTGCCGAAAGCGAAAACAGGTGCTTTTGAGGATGGAGTCCGCAGGAAAGCAGAGAGAGCCAAATTGTCTGGGGCATTTGAAGGAGTTCCAGGAGGCAGTGAGAACCAGCATTACTTTTCCCCGCTGGCACCTTTGTTGTGGCAGCAAAAGCTGGACGTTTGTCTTTTTTGCTCCGGAGGCTGCCGAAAGCGAAAACAGGTGCTTTTGAGGATGGAGTCCGCAGGAAAGCAGAGAGGGCCAAATTGTCTGGGGCATTTGAACAGGTTCCAGGAGGCAGTGAGAACGAGCATTACTTTTCCCCGCTGGCACCTTTGCTGTGGCAGCAAAAGCTGGACGTTTGTCTTTTTTGCTCCGGAGGCTGCCGAAAGCGAAAATAGGTGCTTTTGAGGATGGAGTCCGCAGGAAAGCAGAGAGGGCCAAATTGTCTGTGGCATTTGAAAAAGTTCCAGGAGGCAGTGAGAACCAGCATCACTTTTCCCCGCTGGCACCTTTGCTGTGGCAGCAAAAGCTGGACGTTTGTCTTTTTACCACCAGAGGGCGCCGAAAGTGAAAAAAGGCGCTTTTGAGGATAGAGTCCGCAGGAAAGCAGAGAGGGCTTAATTGTCAGGGGCATTTGAAAGGGTTCCAGGAGGCAGTGAGAACCAGCATTACTTTTCCCCGCTGGCACCTTTGCTGTGGCAGCAAAAGCTGGACGTTTGTCTTTTTTGCTCCGGAGGCTGCCGAAAGCGAAAACAGGTGCTTTTGAGGATGGAGTCCGCAGGAAAGCAGAGAGGGCCAAATTGTCTGTGGCATTTGAAAGGGTTCCAGGAGGCAGTGAGAACGAGCATTACTTTTCCCCGCTGGCACCTTTGCTGTGGCAGCAAAAGCTGGACGTTTGTCTTTTTTGCTCCGGAGGCTGCCGAAAGCGAAAACAGGTGCTTTTGAGGATGGAGTCCGCAGGAAAGCAGAGAGGGCCAAATTGTCTGGGGCATTTGAACAGGTTCCAGGAGGCAGTGAGAACCAGCATTACTTTTCCCCGCTGGCACCTTTGCTGTGGCAGCAAAAGCTGGACGTTTGTCTTTTTTGCTCCGGAGGTTGCCGAAAGCGAAAACAGGTGCTTTTGAGGATGGAGTCCGCAGGAAAGCAGAGAGGGCCAAATTGTCTGTGGCATTTGAAGAGGTTCCAGGAGGCAGTGAGAACCAGCATTACTTTTCCCCGCTGGCACCTTTGCTGTGGCAGCAAAAGCTGGACGTTTGTCTTTTTTGCTCCGGAGGCTGCCGAAAGCGAAAACAGGTGCTTTTGAGGATGGAGTCCGCAGGAAAGCAGAGAGGGCCAAATTGTCTGGGGCATTTGAAAGGGTTCCAGGAGGCAGTGAGAACCAGCATTACTTTTCCCCGCTGGCACCTTTGCTGTGGCAGCAAAAGCTGGACGTTTGTCTTTTTTGCTCCGGAGGCTGCCGAAAGCGAAAACAGGTGCTTTTGAGGATGGAGTCCGCAGGAAAGCAGAGAGAGCCAAATTGTCTGTGGCATTTGAAGGAGTTCCAGGAGGCAGTGAGAACCAGCATTACTTTTCCCCGCTGGCACCTTTGCTGTGGCAGCAAAAGCTGGACGTTTGTCTTTTTTGCTCCGGAGGCTGCCGAAAGGGAAAATAGGTTCTTTTGAGGATGGAGTCCGCAGGAAAGCAGAGAGGGCCAAATTGTCTGTGGCATTTGAAAGGGTTCCAGGAGGCAGTGAGAACCAGCATTACTTTTCCCCGCTGGCACCTTTGCTGTGGCAGCAAAAGCTGGACGTTTGTCTTTTTTGCTCCGGAGGCTGCCGAAAGCGAAAACAGGTGCTTTTGAGGATGGAGTCCGCAGGAAAGCAGAGAGGGCCAAATTGTCTGGGGTATTTGAAAGGGTTCCAGGAGGCAGTGAGAACCAGCATTACTTTTCCCCGCTGGCACCTTTGCTGTGGCAGCAAAAGCTGGACGTTTGTCTTTTTTGCTCCGGAGGCTGCCGAAAGCGAAAACAGGTGCTTTTGAGGATGGAGTCCGCAGGAAAGCAGAGAGGGCCAAATTGTCTGTGGCATTTGAAAGGGTTCCAGGAGGCAGTGAGAACCAGCATTACTTTTCCCCGCTGGCACCTTTGCTGTGGCAGCAAAAGCTGGACGTTTGTCTTTTTTGCTCCGGAGGTTGCCGAAAGCGAAAACAGGTGCTTTTGAGGATGGAGTCCGCAGGAAAGCAGAGAGAGCCAAAATGTCTGTGGCATTTGAAGAGGTTCCAGGAGGCAGTGAGAACCAGCATTACTTTTCCCCGCTGGCACCTTTGTTGTGGCAGCAAAAGCTGGACGTTTGTCTTTTTTGCTCCGGAGGCTGCCGAAAGCGAAAACAGGTGCTTTTGAGGATGGAGTCCGCAGGAAAGCAGAGAGAGCCAAATTGTCTGGGGCATTTGAAGGAGTTCCAGGAGGCAGTGAGAACCAGCATTACTTTTCCCCGCTGGCACCTTTGTTGTGGCAGCAAAAGCTGGACGTTTGTCTTTTTTGCTCCGGAGGCTGCCGAAAGCGAAAACAGGTGCTTTTGAGGATGGAGTCCGCAAGAAAGCAGAGAGGGCCAAATTGTCTGGGGCATTTGAAGGAGTTCCAGGAGGCAGTGAGAACCAGCATTACTTTTCCCCGCTGGCACCTTTGCTGTGGCAGCAAAAGCTGGACGTTTGTCTTTTTTGCTCCGGAGGCTGCCGAAAGCGAAAATAGGTGCTTTTGAGGATGGAGTCCGCAGGAAAGCAGAGAGGGCCAAATTGTCTGTGGCATTTGAAAAAGTTCCAGGAGGCAGTGAGAACCAGCATCACTTTTCCCCGCTGGCACCTTTGCTGTGGCAGCAAAAGCTGGACGTTTGTCTTTTTACCACCGGAGGGCGCCAAAAGTGAAAAAAGGCGCTTTTGAGGATAGAGTCCGCAGGAAAGCAGAGAGGGCTTAATTGTCAGGGGCATTTGAAAGGGTTCCAGGAGGCAGTGAGAACCAGCATTACTTTTCCCCGCTGGCACCTTTGCTGTGGCAGCAAAAGCTGGACGTTTGTCTTTTTTGCTCCGGAGGCTGCCGAAAGCGAAAACAGGTGCTTTTGAGGATGGAGTCCGCAGGAAAGCAGAGAGGGCCAAATTGTCTGTGGCATTTGAAAGGGTTCCAGGAGGCAGTGAGAACGAGCATTACTTTTCCCCGCTGGCACCTTTGCTGTGGCAGCAAAAGCTGGACGTTTGTCTTTTTTGCTCCGGAGGTTGCCGAAAGCGAAAACAGGTGCTTTTGAGGATGGAGTCCGCAGGAAAGCAGAGAGAGCCAAATTGTCTGGGGCATTTGAAGGAGTTCCAGGAGGCAGTGAGAACCAGCATTACTTTTCCCCGCTGGAACCTTTGTTGTGGCAGCAAAAGCTGGACGTTTGTCTTTTTTGCTCCAAAGGCTGCCGAAAGCGAAAACAGGTGCTTTTGAGGATGGAGTCCGCAGGAAAGCAGAGAGGGCCAAATTGTCTGGGGCATTTGAACAGGTTCCAGGAGGCAGTGAGAACCAGCATTACTTTTCCCCGCTGGCACCTTTGCTGTGGCAGCAAAAGCTGGACGTTTGTCTTTTTTGCTCCGGAGGCTGCCGAAAGCGAAAACAGGTGCTTTTGAGGATGGAGTCCGCAGGAAAGCAGAGAGGGCCAAATTGTCTGGGGCATTTGAAAGGGTTCCAGGAGGCAGTGAGAACCAGCATTACTTTTCCCCGCTGGCACCTGTGCTGTGGCAGCAAAAGCTGGACGTTTGTCTTTTTTGCTCCGGAGGCTGCCGAAAGCGAAAATAGGTGCTTTTGAGGATGGAGTCCGCAGGAAAGCAGAGAGGGCCAAATTGTCTGTGGCATTTGAAAGAGTTCCAGGAGGCAGTGAGAACCAGCATTACTTTTCCCCGCTGGCACCTTTGCTGTGGCAGCAAAAGCTGGACGTTTGTCTTTTTTGCTCCGGAGGCTGCCGAAAGCGAAAAAAGGCGCTTTTGAGGATAGAGTCCGCAGGAAAGCAGAGAGGGCCAAATTGTCAGGGGCATTTGAAAGGGTTCCAGGAGGCAGTGAGAACCAGCATTACTTTTCCCCACTGGCACCTTTGCTGTGGCAGCAAAAGCTGGACATTTGTCTTTTTTGCTCCGGAGGCTGCCGAAAGCGAAAACAGGTGCTTTTGAGGATGGAGTCCGCAGGAAAGCAGAGAGGGCCAAATTGTCTGTGGCATTTGAAAGGGTTCCAGGAGGCAGTGAGAACCAGCATTACTTTTCCCCGCTGGCACCTTTGCTGTGGCAGCAAAAGCTGGACGTTTGTCTTTTTTGCTCCGGAGGCTGCCGAAAGGGAAAATAGGTTCTTTTGAGGATGGAGTCCACAGGAAAGCAGAGAGGGCCAAATTGTCTGGGGCATTTGAAAGGGTTCCAGGAGGCAGTGAGAACCAGCATTACTTTTCCCCGCTGGCACCTTTGCTGTGGCAGCAAAAGCTGGACGTTTGTCTTTTTTGCTCCGGAGGTTGCCAAAAGCGAAAACAGGTGCTTTTGAGGATGGAGTCCGCAGGAAAGCAGAGAGGGCCAAATTGTCTGGGGTATTTGAAAGGGTTCCAGGAGGCAGTGAGAACCAGCATTACTTTTCCCCGCGGGCACCTTTGCTGTGGCAGCAAAAGCTGGACGTTTGTCTTTTTTGCTCCGGAGGCTGCCGAAAGCGAAAACAGGTGCTTTTGAGGATGGAGTCCGCAGGAAAGCAGAGAGGGCCAAATTGTCTGTGGCATTTGAAAGGGTTCCAGGAGGCAGTGAGAACCAGCATTACTTTTCCCCGCTGGCACCTTTGCTGTGGCAGCAAAAGCTGGACGTTTGTCTTTTTTGCTCCGGAGGCTGCCGAAAGCGAAAACAGGTGCTTTTGAGGATGGAGTCCGCAGGAAAGCAGAGAGGGCCAAAATGTCTGTGGCATTTGAAGAGGTTCCAGGAGGCAGTGAGAACCAGCATTACTTTTCCCCGCTGGCACGTTTGCTGTGGCAGCAAAAGCTGGACGTTTGTCTTTTTTGCTCCGGAGGCTGCCGAAAGCGAAAACAGGTGCTTTTGAGGATGGAGTCCGCAGGAAAGCAGAGAGAGCCAAATTGTCTGGGGCATTTGAAGGAGTTCCAGGAGGCAGTGAGAACCAGCATTACTTTTCCCCGCTGGCACCTTTGTTGTGGCAGCAAAAGCTGGACGTTTGTCTTTTTTGCTCCGGAGGCTGCCGAAAGCGAAAACAGGTGCTTTTGAGGATGGAGTCCGCAGGAAAGCAGAGAGGGCCAAATTGTCTGTGGCATTTGAAAGGGTTCCAGGAGGCAGTGAGAACCAGCATTACTTTTCCCCGCTGGCACCTTTGCTGTGGCAGCAAAAGCTGGACGTTTGTCTTTTTTGCTCCGGAGGCTGCCGAAAGCGAAAATAGGTGCTTTTGAGGATGGAGTCCGCAGGAAAGCAGAGAGGGCCAAATTGTCTGTGGCATTTGAAAAAGTTCCAGGAGGCAGTGAGAACCAGCATCACTTTTCCCCGCTGGCACCTTTGCTGAGGCAGCAAAAGCTGGACGTTTGTCTTTTTACCACCGGAGGGCGCCGAAAGTGAAAAAAGGCTCTTTTGAGGATAGAGTCCGCAGGAAAGCAGAGAGGGCTTAATTGTCAGGGGCATTTGAAAGGGTTCCAGGAGGCAGTGAGAACCAGCATTACTTTTCCCCGCTGGCACCTTTGCTGTGGCAGCAAAAGCTGGACGTTTGTCTTTTTTGCTCCGGAGGCTGCCGAAAGCGAAAACAGGTGCTTTTGAGGATGGAGTCCGCAGGAAAGCAGAGAGGGCCAAATTGTCTGTGGCATTTGAAAGGGTTCCAGGAGGCAGTGAGAACGAGCATTACTTTTCCCCGCTGGCACCTTTGCTGTGGCAGCAAAAGCTGGACGTTTGTCTTTTTTGCTCCGGAGGCTGCCGAAAGCGAAAACAGGTGCTTTTGAGGATGGAGTCCGCAGGAAAGCAGAGAGGGCCAAATTGTCTGGGGCATTTGAACAGGTTCCAGGAGGCAGTGAGAACCAGCATTACTTTTCCCCGCTGGCACCTTTGCTGTGGCAGCAAAAGCTGGACGTTTGTCTTTTTTGCTCCGGAGGTTGCCGAAAGCGAAAACAGGTGCTTTTGAGGATCGAGTCCGCAGGAAAGCAGAGAGAGCCAAATTGTCTGGGGCATTTGAAGGAGTTCCAGGAGGCAGTGAGAACCAGCATTACTTTTCCCCGCTGGCACCTTTGTTGTGGCAGCAAAAGCTGGACGTTTGTCTTTTTTGCTCCGGAGGCTGCCAAAAGCGAAAACAGGTGCTTTTGAGGATGGAGTCCGCAGGAAAGCAGAGAGGGCCAAATTGTCTGGGGCATTTGAAGAGGTTCCAGGAGGCAGTGAGAACCAGCATTACTTTTCCCCGCTGGCACCTTTGCTGTGGCAGCAAAAGCTGGACGTTTGTCTTTTTTGCTCCGGAGGCTGCCGAAAGCGAAAATAGGTGCTTTTGAGGATGGAGTCCGCAGGAAAGCAGAGAGGGCCAAATTGTCTGTGGCATTTGAAAAAGTTCCAGGAGGCAGTGAGAACCAGCATCACTTTTCCCCGCTGGCACCTTTGCTGTGGCAGCAAAAGCTGGACGTTTGTCTTTTTACCACCGGAGGGCGCCGAAAGTGAAAAAAGGCGCTTTTGAGGATAGAGTCCGCAGGAAAGCAGAGAGGGCTTAATTGTCAGGGGCATTTGAAAGGGTTCCAGGAGGCAGTGAGAACCAGCATTACTTTTCCCCGCTGGCACCTTTGCTGTGGCAGCAAAAGCTGGACGTTTGTCTTTTTTGCTCCGGAGGCTGCCGAAAGCGAAAACAGGTGCTTTTGAGGATGGAGTCCGCAGGAAAGCAGAGAGGGCCAAATTGTCTGTGGCATTTGAAAGGGTTCCAGGAGGCAGTGAGAACCAGCATTACTTTTCCCCGCTGGCACCTTTGCTGTGGCAGCAAAAGCTGGACGTTTGTCTTTTTTGCTCCGGAGGCTGCCGAAAGCGAAAACAGGTGCTTTTGAGGATGGAGTCCACAGGAAAGCAGAGAGGGCCAAATTGTCTGGGGCATTTGAAAGGGTTCCAGGAGGCAGTGAGAACCAGCATTACTTTTCCCCGCTGGCACCTTTGCTGTGGCAGCAAAAGCTGGATGTTTGTCTTTTTTGCTCCAGAGGTTGCCGAAAGCGAAAACAGGTGCTTTTGAGGATGGAGTCCGCAGGAAAGCAGAGAGGGCCAAATTGTCTGTGGCATTTGAAAGGGTTCCAGGAGGCAGTGAGAACGAGCATTACTTTTCCCCGCTGGCACCTTTGCTGTGGCAGCAAAAGCTGGACGTTTGTCTTTTTTGCTCCGGAGGCTGCCGAAAGCGAAAACAGGTGCTTTTGAGGATGGAGTCCGCAGGAAAGCAGAGAGGGCCAAATTGTCTGGGGCATTTGAACAGGTTCCAGGAGGCAGTGAGAACCAGCATTACTTTTCCCCGCTGGCACCTTTGCTGTGGCAGCAAAAGCTGGACGTTTGTCTTTTTTGCTCCGGAGGTTGCCAAAAGCGAAAACAGGTGCTTTTGAGGATGGAGTCCGCAAGAAAGCAGAGAGGGCCAAATTGTCTGGGGCATTTGAAGAGGTTCCAGGAGGCAGTGAGAACCAGCATTACTTTTCCCCGCTGGCACCTTTGCTGTGGCAGCAAAAGCTGGACGTTTGTCTTTTTTGCTCCGGAGGCTGCCGAAAGCGAAAACAGGTGCTTTTGAGGATGGAGTCCACAGGAAAACAGAGAGGGCCAAATTGTCTGTGGCATTTGAAAGGGTTCCAGGAGGCAGTGAGAACCAGCATTACTTTTCCCCGCTGGCACCTTTGCTGTGGCAGCAAAAGCTGGACGTTTGTCTTTTTTGCTCCGGAGGGCGCCGAAAGCAAAAATAGGTGCTTTTGAGGATGGAGTCCGCAGGAAAGCAGAGAGGGCCAAATTGTCTGTGGCATTTGAAAGGGTTCCAGGAGGCAGTGAGAACCAGCATTACTTTTCCCCGCTGGCACCTTTGCTGTGGCAGCAAAACCTGGACGTTTGTCTTTTTTGCTCCGGAGGTTGCCGAAAGCGAAAACAGGTGCTTTTGAGGATGGAGTCCGCAGGAAAGCAGAGAGGGCCAAATTGTCTGGGGCATTTGAAGAGGTTCCAGGAGGCAGTGAGAACCAGCATTACTTTTCCCCGCTGGCACCTTTGCTGTGGCAGCAAAAGCTGGACGTTTGTCTTTTTTGCTCCGGAGGCTGCCGAAAGCGAAAACAGGTGCTTTTGAGGATGGAGTCCGCAGGAAAGCAGAGAGGGCCAAATTGTCTGTGGCATTTGAAAGGGTTCCAGGAGGCAGTGAGAACCAGCATTACTTTTCCCCGCTGGCACCTTTGCTGTGGCAGCAAAAGCTGGACGTTTGTCTTTTTTGCTCCGGAGGCTGCCGAAAGCGAAAACAGGTGCTTTTGAGGATGGAGTCCACAGGAAAGCAGAGAGGGCCAAATTGTCTGTGGCATTTGAAAGGGTTCCAGGAGGCAGTGAGAACCAGCATTACTTTTCCCCGCTGGCACCTGTGCTGTGGCAGCAAAAGCTGGACGTTTGTCTTTTTTGCTCCGGAGGCTGCCGAAAGCGAAAATAGGTGCTTTTGAGGATGGAGTCCGCAGGAAAGCAGAGAGGGCCAAATTGTCTGGGGCATTTGAAAGGGTTCCAGGAGGCAGTGAGAACCAGCATTACTTTTCCCCGCTGGCACCTTTGCTGTGGCAGCAAAAGCTGGACGTTTGTCTTTTTTGCTCCGGACGCTGCCGAAAGCGAAAACAGGTGCTTTTGAGGATGGAGTCCGCAGGAAAGCAGAGAGGGCCAAATTGTCTGTGGCATTTGAAAGGGTTCCAGGAGGCAGTGAGAACCAGCATTACTTTTCCCCGCTGGCACCTTTGCTGAGGCAGCAAAAGCTGGCCGTTTGTCTTTTTTGCTCCGGAGGCTGCTGAAAGCGAAAACAGGTGCTTTTGAGGATGGAGTCCGCAGGAAAGCAGAGAGGGCCAAATTGTCTGGGACATTTGAACAGGTTCCAGGAGGCAGTGAGAACCAGCATTACTTTTCCCCGCTGGCACCTTTGCTGTGGCAGCAAAAGCTGGACGTTTGTCTTTTTTGCTCCGGAGGCTGCCGAAAGCGAAAACAGGTGCTTTTGAGGATGGAGTCCGCAGGAAAGCAGAGAGGGCCAAATTGTCTGGGGCATTTGAAAGGGTTCCAGGAGGCAGTGAGAACCAGCATTACTTTTCCCCGCTGGCACCTTTGCTGTGGCAGCAAAAGCTGGACGTTTGTCTTTTTTGCTCCGGAGGCTGCCGAAAGCGAAAACAGGTGCTTTTGAGGATGGAGTCCACAGGAAAGCAGAGAGGGCCAAATTGTCTGTGGCATTTGAAAGGGTTCCAGGAGGCAGTGAGAACCAGCATTACTTTTCCCCGCTGGCACCTTTGCTGTGGCAGCAAAACCTGGACGTTTGTCTTTTTTGCTCCGGAGGCTGCCGAAAGCGAAAATAGGTGCTTTTGAGGATGGAGTCCGCAGGAAAGCAGAGAGGGCCAAATTGTCTGTGGCATTTGAAAGAGTTCCAGGAGGCAGTGAGAACCAGCATCACTTTTCCCCGCTGGCACCTTTGCTGTGGCAGCAAAAGCTGGACGTTTGTCTTTTTTGCTCCGGAGGCTGCCGAAAGTGAAAAAAGGCGCTTTTGAGGATAGAGTCCACAGGAAAGCAGAGAGGGCTTAATTGTCTGTGGCATTTGAAAGGGTTCCAGGAGGCAGTGAGAACCAGCATTACTTTTCCCCGCTGGCACCTTTGCTGTGGCAGCAAAAGCTGGACGTTTGTCTTTTTTGCTCCGGAGGCTGCCGAAAGCGAAAATAGGTGCTTTTGAGGATGGAGTCCGCAGGAAAGCAGAGAGGGCCAAATTGTCTGTGGCATTTGAAAGGGTTCCAGGAGGCAGTGAGAACCAGCATTACTTTTCCCCGCTGGCACCTTTGCTGTGGCAGCAAAAGCTGGACGTTTGTCTTTTTTGCTCCGGAGGCTGCCGAAAGCGAAAACAGGTGCTTTTGAGGATGGAGTCCACAGGAAAGCAGAGAGGGCCAAATTGTCTGGGGCATTTGAAAGGGTTCCAGGAGGCAGTGAGAACCAGCATTACTTTTCCCCGCTGGCACCTTTGCTGTGGCAGCAAAAGCTGGATGTTTGTCTTTTTTGCTCCAGAGGTTGCCGAAAGCGAAAACAGGTGCTTTTGAGGATGGAGTCCGCAGGAAAGCAGAGAGGGCCAAATTGTCTGTGGCATTTGAAAGGGTTCCAGGAGGCAGTGAGAACGAGCATTACTTTTCCCCGCTGGCACCTTTGCTGTGGCAGCAAAAGCTGGACGTTTGTCTTTTTTGCTCCGGAGGCTGCCGAAAGCGAAAACAGGTGCTTTTGAGGATGGAGTCCGCAGGAAAGCAGAGAGGGCCAAATTGTCTGGGGCATTTGAACAGGTTCCAGGAGGCAGTGAGAACCAGCATTACTTTTCCCCGCTGGCACCTTTGCTGTGGCAGCAAAAGCTGGACGTTTGTCTTTTTTGCTCCAGAGGTTGCCAAAAGCGAAAACAGGTGCTTTTGAGGATGGAGTCCGCAGGAAAGCAGAGAGGGCCAAATTGTCTGGGGCATTTGAAGAGGTTCCAGGAGGCAGTGAGAACCAGCATTACTTTTCCCCGCTGGCACCTTTGCTGTGGCAGCAAAAGCTGGACGTTTGTCTTTTTTGCTCCGGAGGCTGCCGAAAGCGAAAACAGGTGCTTTTGAGGATGGAGTCCACAGGAAAACAGAGAGGGCCAAATTGTCTGTGGCATTTGAAAGGGTTCCAGGAGGCAGTGAGAACCAGCATTACTTTTCCCCGCTGGCACCTTTGCTGTGGCAGCAAAAGCTGGACGTTTGTCTTTTTTGCTCCGGAGGGCGCCGAAAGCAAAAATAGGTGCTTTTGAGGATGGAGTCCGCAGGAAAGCAGAGAGGGCCAAATTGTCTGTGGCATTTGAAAGGGTTCCAGGAGGCAGTGAGAACCAGCATTACTTTTCCCCGCTGGCACCTTTGCTGTGGCAGCAAAACCTGGACGTTTGTCTTTTTTGCTCCGGAGGTTGCCGAAAGCGAAAACAGGTGCTTTTGAGGATGGAGTCCGCAGGAAAGCAGAGAGGGCCAAATTGTCTGGGGCATTTGAAAGGGTTCCAGGAGGCAGTGAGAACCAGCATTACTTTTCCCCGCTGGCACCTTTGCTGTGGCAGCAAAAGCTGGACGTTTGTCTTTTTTGCTCCGGAGGCTGCCGAAAGCGAAAACAGGTGCTTTTGAGGATGGAGTCCGCAGGAAAGCAGAGAGGGCCAAATTGTCTGTGGCATTTGAAAGGGTTCCAGGAGGCAGTGAGAACCAGCATTACTTTTCCCCGCTGGCACCTTTGCTGTGGCAGCAAAAGCTGGACGTTTGTCTTTTTTGCTCCGGAGGCTGCCGAAAGCGAAAACAGGTGCTTTTGAGGATGGAGTCCACAGGAAAGCAGAGAGGGCCAAATTGTCTGTGGCATTTGAAAGGGTTCCAGGAGGCAGTGAGAACCAGCATTACTTTTCCCCGCTGGCACCTGTGCTGTGGCAGCAAAAGCTGGACGTTTGTCTTTTTTGCTCCGGAGGCTGCCGAAAGCGAAAATAGGTGCTTTTGAGGATGGAGTCCGCAGGAAAGCAGAGAGGGCCAAATTGTCTGGGGCATTTGAAAGGGTTCCAGGAGGCAGTGAGAACCAGCATTACTTTTCCCCGCTGGCACCTTTGCTGTGGCAGCAAAAGCTGGACGTTTGTCTTTTTTGCTCCGGACGCTGCCGAAAGCGAAAACAGGTGCTTTTGAGGATGGAGTCCGCAGGAAAGCAGAGAGGGCCAAATTGTCTGTGGCATTTGAAAGGGTTCCAGGAGGCAGTGAGAACCAGCATTACTTTTCCCCGCTGGCACCTTTGCTGAGGCAGCAAAAGCTGGACGTTTGTCTTTTTTGCTCCGGAGGCTGCCGAAAGCGAAAACAGGTGCTTTTGAGGATGGAGTCCGCAGGAAAGCAGAGAGGGCCAAATTGTCTGGGACATTTGAACAGGTTCCAGGAGGCAGTGAGAACCAGCATTACTTTTCCCCGCTGGCACCTTTGCTGTGGCAGCAAAAGCTGGACGTTTGTATTTTTTGCTCCGGACGCTGCCGAAAGCGAAAACAAGTGCTTTTGAGGATGGAGTCCGCAGGAAAGCAGAGAGGGCCAAATTGTCTGGGGCATTTGAAAGGGTTCCAGGAGGCAGTGAGAACCAGCATTACTTTTCCCCGCTGGCACCTTTGCTGTGGCAGCAAAAGCTGGACGTTTGTCTTTTTTGCTCCGGAGGCTGCCGAAAGCGAAAACAGGTGCTTTTGAGGATGGAGTCCACAGGAAAGCAGAGAGGGCCAAATTGTCTGTGGCATTTGAAAGGGTTCCAGGAGGCAGTGAGAACCAGCATTACTTTTCCCCGCTGGCACCTTTGCTGTGGCAGCAAAAGCTGGACGTTTGTCTTTTTTGCTCCGGAGGCTGCCGAAAGCGAAAATAGGTGCTTTTGAGGATGGAGTCCGCAGGAAAGCAGAGAGGGCCAAATTGTCTGTGGCATTTGAAAGAGTTCCAGGAGGCAGTGAGAACCAGCATCACTTTTCCCCGCTGGCACCTTTGCTGTGGCAGCAAAAGCTGGACGTTTGTCTTTTTTGCTCCGGAGGCTGCCGAAAGTGAAAAAAGGCGCTTTTGAGGATAGAGTCCACAGGAAAGCAGAGAGGGCTTAATTGTCTGGGGCATTTGAAAGGGTTCCAGGAGGCAGTGAGAACCAGCATTACTTTTCCCCGCTGGCACCTTTGCTGTGGCAGCAAAAGCTGGACGTTTGTCTTTTTTGCTCCGGAGGCTGCCGAAAGCGAAAATAGGTGCTTTTGAGGATGGAGTCCGCAGGAAAGCAGAGAGGGCCAAATTGTCTGTGGCATTTGAAAGGGTTCCAGGAGGCAGTGAGAACCAGCATTACTTTTCCCCGCTGGCACCTTTGCTGTGGCAGCAAAAGCTGGACGTTTGTCTTTTTTGCTCCGGACGCTGCCGAAAGCGAAAACAGGTGCTTTTGAGGATGGAGTCCGCAGGAAAGCAGAGAGGGCCAAATTGTCTGGGGCATTTGAAAGGGTTCAAGGAGGCAGTGAGAACCAGCATTACTTTTCCCCGCTGGCACCTTTGCTGTGGCAGCAAAAGCTGGACGTTTGTCTTTTTTGCTCCGGAGGCTGCTGAAAGCGAAAACAGGTGCTTTTGAGGATGGAGTCCGCAGGAAAGCAGAGAGGGCCAAATTGTCTGGGGCATTTGAAAGAGTTCCAGGAGGCAGTGAGAACCAGCATCACTTTTCCCCGCTGGCACCTTTGCTGTGGCAGCAAAAGCTGGACGTTTGTCTTTTTACCACCGGAGGGCGCCGAAAGTGAAAAAAGGCGCTTTTGAGGATAGAGTCAGCAGGAAAGCAGAGAGGGCTTAATTGTCTGGGGTATTTGAAAGGGTTCCAGGAGGCAGTGAGAACCAGCATTACTTTTCCCCGCTGGCACCTTTGCTGTGGCAGCAAAAGCTGGACGTTTGTCTTTTTTGCTCCGGAGGCTGCCGAAAGCGAAAACAGGTGCTTTTGAGGATGGAGTCCGCAGGAAAGCAGAGAGGGCCAAATTGTCAGGGGCATTTGAAAGGGTTCCAGGAGGCAGTGAGAACCAGCATTACTTTTCCCCGCTGGCACCTTTGCTGTGGCAGCAAAAGCTGGACGTTTGTCTTTTTTGCTCCGGAGGCTGCCGAAAGCGAAAATAGGTGCTTTTGAGGATGGAGTCCGCAGGAAAGCAGAGAGGGCCAAATTGTCTGTGGCATTTGAAAAAGTTCCAGGAGGCAGTGAGAACCAGCATCACTTTTCCCCGCTGGCACCTTTGCTGTGGCAGCAAAAGCTGGACGTTTGTCTTTTTACCACCGGAGGGCGCCGAAAGTGAAAAAAGGCGCTTTTGATGATAGAGTCCGCAGGAAAGCAGAGAGGGCTTAATTGTCTGGGGCATTTGAAAGGGTTCCAGGAGGCAGTGAGAACGAGCATTACTTTTCCCCGCTGGCACCTTTGCTGTGGCAGCAAAAGCTGGACGTTTGTCATTTCTGCTCCGGAGGCTGCCGAAAGCGAAAACACGTGCTTTTGAGGATGGAGTCCGCAGGAAAGCAGAGAGGGCCAAATTGTTTGGGGCATTTGAAAGGGTTCCAGGAGGCAGTGAGAACCAGCATTACTTTTCCCCGCTGGCACCTTTGCTGTGGCAGCAAAAGCTGGACCTTTGTCTTTTTTGCTCCGGACGCTGCCGAAAGCGAAAACAGGTGCTTTTGAGGATGGAGTCCGCAGGAAAGCAGAGAGGGCCAAATTGTCTGTGGCATTTGAAAGGGTTCCAGGAGGCAGTGAGAACCAGCATTACTTTTCCCCGCTGGCACCTTTGCTGTGGCAGCAAAAGCTGGACGTTTGTCTTTTTTGCTCCGGAGGCTGCCGAAAGCGAAAACAGGTGCTTTTGAGGATGGAGTCCACAGGAAAGCAGAGAGGGCCAAATTGTCTGTGGCATTTGAAAGGGTTCCAGGAGGCAGTGAGAACCAGCATTACTTTTCCCCGCTGGCACCTTTGCTGTGGCAGCAAAAGCTGGACGTTTGTCTTTTTTGCTCCGGAGGCTGCCGAAAGCGAAAACAGGTGCTTTTGAGGATGGAGTCCGCAGGAAAGCAGAGAGGGCCAAATTGTCTGGGGCATTTGAAAGGGTTCCAGGAGGCAGTGAGAACCAGCATTACTTTTCCCCGCTGGCACCTTTGCTGTGGCAGCAAAAGCTGGACGTTTGTCTTTTTTGCTCCGGAGGTTGCCGAAAGCGAAAACAGGTGCTTTTGAGGATAAAGTCCGCAGGAAAGCAGAGAGGGCCAAATTGTCTGTGGCATTTGAAAGGGTTCCAGGAGGCAGTGAGAACGAGCATTACTTTTCCCCGCTGGCACCTTTGCTGTGGCAGCAAAAGCTGGACGTTTGTCTTTTTTGCTCCGGAGGCTGCCGAAAGCGAAAACAGGTGCTTTTGAGGATGGAGTCCGCAGGAAAGCAGAGAGGGCCAAATTGTCTGGGGCATTTGAAAGGGTTCCAGGAGGCAGTGAGAACCAGCATTACTTTTCCCCGCTGGCACCTTTGCTGTGGCAGCAAAAGCTGGACGTTTGTCTTTTTTGCTCCGGAGGCTGCCGAAAGCGAAAATAGGTGCTTTTGAGGATGGAGTCCGCAGGAAAGCAGAGAGGGCCAAATTGTCTGTGGCATTTGAAAAAGTTCCAGGAGGCAGTGAGAACCAGCATCACTTTTCCCCGCTGGCACCTTTGCTGTGGCAGCAAAAGCTGGACGTTTGTCTTTTTACCACCGGAGGGCGCCGAAAGTGAAAAAAGGCGCTTTTGAGGATAGAGTCCGCAGGAAAGCAGAGAGGGCTTAATTGTCTGGGGCATTTGAAAGGGTTCCAGGAGGCAGTGAGAACCAGCATTACTTTTCCCCGCTGGCACCTTTGCTGTGGCAGCAAAAGCTGGACGTTTGTCTTTTTTGCTCCGGAGGCTGCCGAAAGCGAAAATAGGTGCTTTTGAGGATGGAGTCCGCAGGAAAGCAGAGAGGGCCAAATTGTCTGTGGCATTTGAAAGGGTTCCAGGAGGCAGTGAGAACCAGCATTACTTTTCCCCGCTGGCACCTTTGCTGTGGCAGCAAAAGCTGGACGTTTGTCTTTTTTGCTCCGGAGGCTGCTGAAAGCGAAAACAGGTGCTTTTGAGGATGGAGTCCGCAGGAAAGCAGAGAGGGCCAAATTGTCTGGGGCATTTGAAAGAGTTCCAGGAGGCAGTGAGAACCAGCATCACTTTTCCCCGCTGGCACCTTTGCTGTGGCAGCAAAAGCTGGACGTTTGTCTTTTTACCACCGGAGGGCGCCGAAAGTGAAAAAAGGCGCTTTTGAGGATAGAGTCAGCAGGAAAGCAGAGAGGGCTTAATTGTCTGGGGTATTTGAAAGGGTTCCAGGAGGCAGTGAGAACCAGCATTACTTTTCCCCGCTGGCACCTTTGCTGTGGCAGCAAAAGCTGGACGTTTGTCTTTTTTGCTCCGGAGGCTGCCGAAAGCGAAAACAGGTGCTTTTGAGGATGGAGTCCGCAGGAAAGCAGAGAGGGCCAAATTGTCAGGGGCATTTGAAAGGGTTCCAGGAGGCAGTGAGAACCAGCATTACTTTTCCCCGCTGGCACCTTTGCTGTGGCAGCAAAAGCTGGACGTTTGTCTTTTTTGCTCCGGAGGCTGCCGAAAGCGAAAATAGGTGCTTTTGAGGATGGAGTCCGCAGGAAAGCAGAGAGGGCCAAATTGTCTGTGGCATTTGAAAAAGTTCCAGGAGGCAGTGAGAACCAGCATCACTTTTCCCCGCTGGCACCTTTGCTGTGGCAGCAAAAGCTGGACGTTTGTCTTTTTACCACCGGAGGGCGCCGAAAGTGAAAAAAGGCGCTTTTGATGATAGAGTCCGCAGGAAAGCAGAGAGGGCTTAATTGTCTGGGGCATTTGAAAGGGTTCCAGGAGGCAGTGAGAACGAGCATTACTTTTCCCCGCTGGCACCTTTGCTGTGGCAGCAAAACCTGGACGTTTGTCATTTCTGCTCCGGAGGCTGCCGAAAGCGAAAACACGTGCTTTTGAGGATGGAGTCCGCAGGAAAGCAGAGAGGGCCAAATTGTTTGGGGCATTTGAAAGGGTTCCAGGAGGCAGTGAGAACCAGCATTACTTTTCCCCGCTGGCACCTTTGCTGTGGCAGCAAAAGCTGGACGTTTGTCTTTTTTGCTCCGGACGCTGCCGAAAGCGAAAACAGGTGCTTTTGAGGATGGAGTCCGCAGGAAAGCAGAGAGGGCCAAATTGTCTGTGGCATTTGAAAGGGTTCCAGGAGGCAGTGAGAACCAGCATTACTTTTCCCCGCTGGCACCTTTGCTGTGGCAGCAAAAGCTGGACGTTTGTCTTTTTTGCTCCGGAGGCTGCCGAAAGCGAAAACAGGTGCTTTTGAGGATGGAGTCCACAGGAAAGCAGAGAGGGCCAAATTGTCTGTGGCATTTGAAAGGGTTCCAGGAGGCAGTGAGAACCAGCATTACTTTTCCCCGCTGGCACCTTTGCTGTGGCAGCAAAAGCTGGACGTTTGTCTTTTTTGCTCCGGAGGCTGCCGAAAGCGAAAACAGGTGCTTTTGAGGATGGAGTCCGCAGGAAAGCAGAGAGGGCCAAATTGTCTGGGGCATTTGAAAGGGTTCCAGGAGGCAGTGAGAACCAGCATTACTTTTCCCCGCTGGCACCTTTGCTGTGGCAGCAAAAGCTGGACGTTTGTCTTTTTTGCTCCGGAGGTTGCCGAAAGCGAAAACAGGTGCTTTTGAGGATAAAGTCCGCAGGAAAGCAGAGAGGGCCAAATTGTCTGTGGCATTTGAAAGGGTTCCAGGAGGCAGTGAGAACGAGCATTACTTTTCCCCGCTGGCACCTTTGCTGTGGCAGCAAAAGCTGGACGTTTGTCTTTTTTGCTCCGGAGGCTGCCGAAAGCGAAAACAGGTGCTTTTGAGGATGGAGTCCGCAGGAAAGCAGAGAGGGCCAAATTGTCTGGGGCATTTGAAAGGGTTCCAGGAGGCAGTGAGAACCAGCATTACTTTTCCCCGCTGGCACCTTTGCTGTGGCAGCAAAAGCTGGACGTTTGTCTTTTTTGCTCCGGAGGCTGCCGAAAGCGAAAATAGGTGCTTTTGAGGATGGAGTCCGCAGGAAAGCAGAGAGGGCCAAATTGTCTGTGGCATTTGAAAAAGTTCCAGGAGGCAGTGAGAACCAGCATCACTTTTCCCCGCTGGCACCTTTGCTGTGGCAGCAAAAGCTGGACGTTTGTCTTTTTACCACCGGAGGGCGCCGAAAGTGAAAAAAGGCGCTTTTGAGGATAGAGTCCGCAGGAAAGCAGAGAGGGCTTAATTGTCTGGGGCATTTGAAAGGGTTCCAGGAGGCAGTGAGAACCAGCATTACTTTTCCCCGCTGGCACCTTTGCTGTGGCAGCAAAAGCTGGACGTTTGTCTTTTTTGCTCCGGAGGCTGCCGAAAGCGAAAACAGGTGCTTTTGAGGATGGAGTCCACAGGAAAGCAGAGAGGGCCAAATTGTCTGTGGCATTTGAAAGGGTTCCAGGAGGCAGTGAGAACCAGCATTACTTTTCCCCGCTGGCACCTTTGCTGTGGCAGCAAAAGTTGGACATTTGTCTTTTTTGCTCCGGAGGCTGCCGAAAGCGAAAACAGGTGCTTTTGAAGATGGAGTCTGCAGGAAAGCAGAGAGGGCCAAATTGTCTGGGGCATTTGAAAGGGTTCCAGGAGGCAGTGAGAACCAGCATTACTTTTCCCCGCTGGCACCTTTGCTGTGGCAGCAAAAGCTGGACGTTTGTCTTTTTTCCTCCGGAGGCTGCCGAAAGCGAAAACAGGTGCTTTTGAGGATGGAGTCCGCAGGAAAGCAGAGAGGGCCAAATTGTCTGGGGCATTTGAACAGGTTCCAGGAGGCAGTGAGAACCAGCATTACTTTTCCCCGCTGGCACCTTTGCTGTGGCAGCAAAAGCTGGACGTTTGTCTTTTTTGCTCCGGACGCTGCCGAAAGCGAAAACAGGTGCTTTTGAGGATGGAGTCCGCAGGAAAGCAGAGAGGGCCAAATTGTCTGGGGCATTTGAAAGGGTTCCAGGAGGCAGTGAGAACGAGCATTACTTTTCCCCGCTGGCACCTTTGCTGTGGCAGCAAAAGCTGGACGTTTGTCTTTTTTGCTCCGGAGGCTGCCGAAAGCGAAAACAGGTGCTTTTGAGGATGGAGTCCACAGGAAAGCAGAGAGGGCCAAATTGTCTGTGGCATTTGAAAGGGTTCCAGGAGGCAGTGAGAACCAGCATTACTTTTCCCCGCTGGCACCTTTGCTGTGGCAGCAAAAGCTGGACGTTTGTCTTTTTTGCTCCGGAGGCTGCTGAAAGCGAAAACAGGTGCTTTTGAGGATGGAGTCCGCAGGAAAGCAGAGAGGGCCAAATTGTCTGGGGCATTTGAAAGGGTTCCAGGAGGCAGTGAGAACCAGCATTACTTTTCCCCGCTGGCACCTTTGCTGTGGCAGCAAAAGCTGGACGTTTGTCTTTTTTGCTCCGGAGGTTGCCGAAAGCGAAAACAGGTGCTTTTGAGGATGGAGTCCGCAGGAAAGCAGAGAGGGCCAAATTGTCTGTGGCATTTGAAAAAGTTCCAGGAGGCAGTGAGAACCAGCATCACTTTTCCCCGCTGGCACCTTTGCTGTGGCAGCAAAAGCTGGACGTTTGTCTTTTTACCACCGGAGGGCGCCGAAAGTGAAAAAAGGCGCTTTTGAGGATAGAGTCCGCAGGAAAGCAGAGAGGGCCAAATTGTCTGGGGCATTTGAACAGGTTCCAGGAGGCAGTGAGAACCAGCATTACTTTTCCCCGCTGGCACCTTTGCTGTGGCAGCAAAAGCTGGACGTTTGTCTTTTTTGCTCCGGACGCTGCCGAAAGCGAAAACAGGTGCTTTTGAGGATGGAGTCCGCAGGAAAGCAGAGAGGGCCAAATTGTCTGGGGCATTTGAAAGGGTTCCAGGAGGCAGTGAGAACCAGCATTACTTTTCCCCGCTGGCACCTTTGCTGTGGCAGCAAAAGCTGGACGTTTGTCTTTTTTGCTCCGGAGGCTGCCGAAAGCGAAAACAGGTGCTTTTGAGGATGGAGTCCACAGGAAAGCAGAGAGGGCCAAATTGTCTGTGGCATTTGAAAGGGTTCCAGGAGGCAGTGAGAACCAGCATTACTTTTCCCCGCTGGCACCTTTGCTGTGGCAGCAAAAGCTGGACGTTTGTCTTTTTTGCTCCGGAGGCTGCTGAAAGCGAAAACAGGTGCTTTTGAGGATGGAGTCCGCAGGAAAGCAGAGAGGGCCAAATTGTCTGGGGCATTTGAAAGGGTTCCAGGAGGCAGTGAGAACCAGCATTACTTTTCCCCGCTGGCACCTTTGCTGTGGCAGCAAAAGCTGGACGTTTGTCTTTTTTGCTCCGGAGGTTGCCGAAAGCGAAAACAGGTGCTTTTGAGGATGGAGTCCGCAGGAAAGCAGAGAGGGCCAAATTGTCTGTGGCATTTGAAAGGGTTCCAGGAGGCAGTGAGAACCAGCATTACTTTTCCCCACTGGCACCTTTGCTGTGGCAGCAAAAGCTGGACGTTTGTCTTTTTTGCTCCGGAGGCTGCCGAAAGCGAAAACAGGTGCTTTTGAGGATGGAGTCCGCAGGAAAGCAGAGAGGGCCAAATTGTCTGGGGCATTTGAAAGGGTTCCAGGAGGCAGTGAGAACCAGCATTACTTTTCCCCGCTGGCACCTTTGCTGTGGCAGCAAAAGCTGGACGTTTGTCTTTTTTGCTCCGGAGGTTGCCAAAAGCGAAAACAGGTGCTTTTGAGGATGGAGTCCGCAGGAAAGCAGAGAGGGCCAAATTGTCTGGGGCATTTGAAGAGGTTCCAGGAGGCAGTGAGAACCAGCATTACTTTTCCCCGCTGGCACCTTTGCTGTGGCAGCAAAAGCTGGACGTTTGTCTTTTTTGCTCCGGAGGTTGCCGAAAGCGAAAACAGGTGCTTTTGAGGATAAAGTCCGCAGGAAAGCAGAGAGGGCCAAATTGTCTGTGGCATTTGAAAGGGTTCCAGGAGGCAGTGAGAACCAGCATTACTTTTCCCCGCTGGCACCTTTGCTGTGGCAGCAAAAGCTGGACGTTTGTCTTTTTTGCTCCGGAGGTTGCAGAAAGCGAAAACAGGTGCTTTTGAGGATGGAGTCCGCAGGAAAGCAGAGAGGGCCAAATTGTCTGTGGCATTTGAAAGGGTTCCAGGAGGCAGTGAGAACCAGCATTACTTTTCCCCGCTGGCACCTTTGCTGTGGCAGCAAAAGCTGGACGTTTGTCTTTTTTGCTCCGGAGGCTGCCGAAAGCGAAAACAGGTGCTTTTGAGGATGGAGTCCGCAGGAAAGCAGAGAGGGCCAAATTGTCTGGGGCATTTGAAAGGGTTCCAGGAGGCAGTGAGAACCAGCATTACTTTTCCCCGCTGGCACCTTTGCTGTGGCAGCAAAAGCTGGACGTTTGTCTTTTTTGCTCCGGAGGCTGCCGAAAGCGAAAACAGGTGCTTTTGAGGATGGAGTCCACAGGAAAGCAGAGAGGGCCAAATTGTCTGTGGCATTTGAAAGGGTTCCAGGAGGCAGTGAGAACCAGCATTACTTTTCCCCGCTGGCACCTTTGCTGTGGCAGCAAAAGCTGGACGTTTGTCTTTTTTGCTCCGGAGGCTGCCGAAAGCGAAAACAGGTGCTTTTGAGGATGGAGTCCGCAGGAAAGCAGAGAGGGCCAAATTGTCTGTGGCATTTGAAAGGGTTCCAGGAGGCAGTGAGAACCAGCATTACTTTTCCCCGCTGGCACCTTTGCTGTGGCAGCAAAAGCTGGACGTTTGTCTTTTTTGCTCCGGAGGGCGCCGAAAGCAAAAATAGGTGCTTTTGAGGATGGAGTCCGCAGGAAAGCAGAGAGGGCCAAATTGTCTGGGGCATTTGAAAGGGTTCCAGGAGACAGTGAGAACCAGCATTACTTTTCCCCGCTGGCACCTTTGCTGTGGCAGCAAAAGCTGGACGTTTGTCTTTTTTGCTCCGGAGGCTGCTGAAAGCGAAAACAGGTGCTTTTGAGGATGGAGTCCGCAGGAAAGCAGAGAGGGCCAAATTGTCTGGGGCATTTGAAAGAGTTCCAGGAGGCAGTGAGAACCAGCATTACTTTTCCCCGCTGGCACCTTTGCTGTGGCAGCAAAAGCTGGACGTTTGTCTTTTTACCACCGGAGGGCGCCGAAAGTGAAAAAAGGCGCTTTTGAGGATAGAGTCCGCAGGAAAGCAGAGAGGGCCAAATTGTCAGGGGCATTTGAAAGGGTTCCAGGAGGCAGTGAGAACCAGCATTACTTTTCCCCGCTGGCACCTTTGCTGTGGCAGCAAAAGCTGGACGTTTGTCTTTTTTGCTCCGGAGGCTGCCGAAAGCGAAAACAGGTGCTTTTGAGGATGGAGTCCGCAGGAAAGCAGAGAGGGCCAAATTGTCTGTGGCATTTGAAAGGGTTCCAGGAGGCAGTGAGAACCAGCATTACTTTTCCCTGCTGGCACCTTTGCTGTGGCAGCAAAAGCTGGACGTTTGTCTTTTTTGCTCCGGAGGCTGCCGAAAGCGAAAACAGGTGCTTTTGAGGATGGAGTCCGCAGGAAAGCAGAGAGGGCCAAATTGTCTGGGGCATTTGAAGAGGTTCCAGGAGGCAGTGAGAACCAGCATTACTTTTCCCCGCTGGCACCTTTGCTGTGGCAGCAAAAGCTGGACGTTTGTCTTTTTTGCTCCGGAGGCTGCCGAAAGCGAAAACAGGTGCTTTTGAGGATGGAGTCCGCAGGAAAGCAGAGAGGGCCAAATTGTCTGTGGCATTTGAAAGGGTTCCAGGAGGCAGTGAGAACCAGCATTACTTTTCCCCGCTGGCACCTTTGCTGTGGCAGCAAAAGCTGGACGTTTGTCTTTTTTGCTCCGGAGGTTGCCGAAAGCGAAAACAGGTGCTTTTGAGGATGGAGTCCGCAGGAAAGCAGAGAGGGCCAAATTGTCTGTGGCATTTGAAAGGGTTCAAGGAGGTAGTGAGAACCAGCATTACTTTTCCCCGCTGGCACCTTTGCTGTGGCAGCAAAAGCTGGACGTTTGTCTTTTTTGCTCTGGAGGCTGCCGAAAGCGAAAACAGGTGCTTTTGAGGATGGAGTCCGCAGGAAAGCAGAGAGGGCCAAATTGTCTGGGGCATTTGAAAGGGTTCCAGGAGGCAGTGAGAACCAGCATTACTTTTCCCCGCTGGCACCTTTGCTGTGGCAGCAAAAGCTGGACGTTTGTCTTTTTTGCTCCGGAGGCTGCCGAAAGCGAAAACAGGTGCTTTTGAGGATGGAGTCCACAGGAAAGCAGAGAGGGCCAAATTGTCTGTGGCATTTGAAAGGGTTCCAGGAGGCAGTGAGAACCAGCATTACTTTTCCCCGCTGGCACCTTTGCTGTGGCAGCAAAAGCTGGACGTTTGTCTTTTTTGCTCCGGAGGCTGCCGAAAGCGAAAACAGGTGCTTTTGAGGATGGAGTCCGCAGGAAAGCAGAGAGGGCCAAATTGTCTGTGGCATTTGAAAGGGTTCCAGGAGGCAGTGAGAACCAGCATTACTTTTCCCCGCTGGCACCTTTGCTGTGGCAGCAAAAGCTGGACGTTTGTCTTTTTTGCTCCGGAGGCTGCTGAAAGCGAAAACAGGTGCTTTTGAGGATGGAGTCCGCAGGAAAGCAGAGAGGGCCAAATTGTCTGGGGCATTTGAAAGAGTTCCAGGAGGCAGTGAGAACCAGCATTACTTTTCCCCGCTGGCACCTTTGCTGTGGCAGCAAAAGCTGGACGTTTGTCTTTTTACCACCGGAGGGCGCCGAAAGTGAAAAAAGGCGCTTTTGAGGATAGAGTCCGCAGGAAAGCAGAGAGGGCCAAATTGTCAGGGGCATTTGAAAGGGTTCCAGGAGGCAGTGAGAACCAGCATTACTTTTCCCCGCTGGCACCTTTGCTGTGGCAGCAAAAGCTGGACGTTTGTCTTTTTTGCTCCGGAGGCTGCCGAAAGCGAAAACAGGTGCTTTTGAGGATGGAGTCCGCAGGAAAGCAGAGAGGGCCAAATTGTCTGGGGCATTTGAAAGGGTTCCAGGAGGCAGTGAGAACCAGCATTACTTTTCCCCGCTGGCACTTTGCTGTGGCAGCAAAAGCTGGACGTTTGTCTTTTTTGCTCTGGAGGCTGCCGAAAGCGAAAACAGGTGCTTTTGAGGATGGAGTCCGCAGGAAAGCAGAGAGGGCCAAATTGTCTGGGGCATTTGAAAGGGTTCCAGGAGGCAGTGAGAACCAGCATTACTTTTCCCCGCTGGCACCTTTGCTGTGGCAGCAAAAGCTGGACGTTTGTCTTTTTTGCTCCGGAGGGCGCCGAAAGCAAAAATAGGTGCTTTTGAGGATGGAGTCCGCAGGAAAGCAGAGAGGGCCAAATTGTCTGGGGCATTTGAAAGGGTTCCAGGAGAGAGTGAGAACCAGCATTACTTTTCCCCGCTGGCACCTTTGCTGTGGCAGCAAAAGCTGGACGTTTGTCTTTTTTGCTCCGGAGGCTGCTGAAAGCGAAAACAGGTGCTTTTGAGGATGGAGTCCGCAGGAAAGCAGAGAGGGCCAAATTGTCTGTGGCATTTGAAAGAGTTCCAGGAGGCAGTGAGAACCAGCATTACTTTTCCCCGCTGGCACCTTTGCTGTGGCAGCAAAAGCTGGACGTTTGTCTTTTTACCACCGGAGGGCGCCGAAAGTGAAAAAAGGCGCTTTTGAGGATAGAGTCCGCAGGAAAGCAGAGAGGGCCAAATTGTCAGGGGCATTTGAAAGGGTTCCAGGAGGCAGTGAGAACCAGCATTACTTTTCCCCGCTGGCACCTTTGCTGTGGCAGCAAAAGCTGGACGTTTGTCTTTTTTGCTCCGGAGGCTGCCGAAAGCGAAAACAGGTGCTTTTGAGGATGGAGTCCGCAGGAAAGCAGAGAGGGCCAAATTGTCTGTGGCATTTGAAAGGGTTCCAGGAGGCAGTGAGAACCAGCATTACTTTTCCCCGCTGGCACCTTTGCTGTGGCAGCAAAAGCTGGACGTTTGTCTTTTTTGCTCCGGAGGCTGCCGAAAGCGAAAACAGGTGCTTTTGAGGATGGAGTCCGCAGGAAAGCAGAGAGGGCCAAATTGTCTGTGGCATTTGAAAGGGTTCCAGGAGGCAGTGAGAACCAGCATTACTTTTCCCCGCTGGCACCTTTGCTGTGGCAGCAAAAGCTGGACGTTTGTCTTTTTTGCTCCGGAGGTTGCCAAAAGCGAAAACAGGTGCTTTTGAGGATGGAGTCCGCAGGAAAGCAGAGAGGGCCAAATTGTCTGGGGCATTTGAAGAGGTTCCAGGAGGCAGTGAGAACCAGCATTACTTTTCCCCGCTGGCACCTTTGCTGTGGCAGCAAAAGCTGGACGTTTGTCTTTTTTGCTCCGGAGGCTGCCGAAAGCGAAAACAGGTGCTTTTGAGGATGGAGTCCGCAGGAAAGCAGAGAGGGCCAAATTGTCTGTGGCATTTGAAGGAGTTCCAGGAGGCAGTGAGAACCAGCATTACTTTTCCCCGCTGGCACCTTTGCTGTGGCAGCAAAAGCTGGACGTTTGTCTTTTTTGCTCCGGAGGGCGCCGAAAGCAAAAATAGGTGCTTTTGAGGATGGAGTCCGCAGGAAAGCAGAGAGGGCCAAATTGTCTGGGGCATTTGAAAGGGTTCCAGGAGACAGTGAGAACCAGCATTACTTTTCCCCGCTGGCACCTTTGCTGTGGCAGCAAAAGCTGGACATTTGTCTTTTTTGCTCCGGAGGCTGCTGAAAGCGAAAACAGGTGCTTTTGAGGATGGAGTCCGCAGGAAAGCAGAGAGGGCCAAATTGTCTGTGGCATTTGAAAGAGTTCCAGGAGGCAGTGAGAACCAGCATTACTTTTCCCCGCTGGCACCTTTGCTGTGGCAGCAAAAGCTGGACGTTTGTCTTTTTACCACCGGAGGGCGCCGAAAGTGAAAAAAGGCACTTTTGAGGATAGAGTCCGCAGGAAAGCAGAGAGGGCCAAATTGTCAGGGGCATTTGAAAGGGTTCCAGGAGGCAGTGAGAACCAGCATTACTTTTCCCCGCTGGCACCTTTGCTGTGGCAGCAAAAGCTGGACGTTTGTCTTTTTTGCTCCGGAGGCTGCCGAAAGCGAAAACAGGTGCTTTTGAGGATGGAGTCCGCAGGAAAGCAGAGAGGGCCAAATTGTCTGTGGCATTTGAAGGAGTTCCAGGAGGCAGTGAGAACCAGCATTACTTTTCCCTGCTGGCACCTTTGCTGTGGCAGCAAAAGCTGGACGTTTGTCTTTTTTGCTCCGGAGGGCGCCGAAAGCAAAAATAGGTGCTTTTGAGGATGGAGTCCGCAGGAAAGCAGAGAGGGCCAAATTGTCTGTGGCATTTGAAAGGGTTCCAGGAGACAGTGAGAACCAGCATTACTTTTCCCCGCTGGCACCTTTGCTGTGGCAGCAAAAGCTGGACGTTTGTCTTTTTACCACCGGAGGGCGCCGAAAGTGAAAAAAGGCGCTTTTGAGGATAGAGTCCGCAGGAAAGCAGAGAGGGCCAAATTGTCTGGGGCATTTGAAAGGGTTCCAGGAGGCAGTGAGAACCAGCATTACTTTTCCCCGCTGGCACCTTTGCTGTGGCAGCAAAAGCTGGACGTTTGTCTTTTTTGCTCCGGAGGCTGCCGAAAGCGAAAACAGGTGCTTTTGAGGATGGAGTCCGCAGGAAAGCAGAGAGGGCCAAATTGTCTGTGGCATTTGAAAGGGTTCCAGGAGGCAGTGAGAACCAGCATTACTTTTCCCCGCTGGCACCTTTGCTGTGGCAGCAAAAGCTGGACGTTTGTCTTTTTTGCTCCGGAGGCTGCCGAAAGCGAAAACAGGTGCTTTTGAGGATGGAGTCCGCAGGAAAGCAGAGAGGGCCAAATTGTCTGTGGCATTTGAAAGGGTTCCAGGAGGCAGTGAGAACCAGCATTACTTTTCCCCGCTGGCACCTTTGCTGTGGCAGCAAAAGCTGGACGTTTGTCTTTTTACCACCGGAGGGCGCCGAAAGTGAAAAAAGGCGCTTTTGATGATAGAGTCCGCAGGAAAGCAGAGAGGGCCAAATTGTCAGGGGCATTTGAAAGGGTTCCAGGAGGCAGTGAGAACCAGCATTACTTTTCCCCGCTGGCACCTTTGCTGTGGCAGCAAAAGCTGGACGTTTGTCTTTTTTGCTCCGGACGCTGCCGAAAGCGAAAACAGGTGCTTTTGAGGATGGAGTCCGCAGGAAAGCAGAGAGGGCCAAATTGTCTGGGGCATTTGAAAGGGTTCCAGGAGGCAGTGAGAACCAGCATTACTTTTCCCCGCTGGCACCTTTGCTGTGGCAGCAAAAGCTGGACGTTTGTCTTTTTTGCTCCGGAGGCTGCCGAAAGCGAAAACAGGTGCTTTTGAGGATGGAGTCCACAGGAAAGCAGAGAGGGCCAAATTGTCTGTGGCATTTGAAAGGGTTCCAGGAGGCAGTGAGAACCAGCATTACTTTTCCCCGCTGGCACCTTTGCTGTGGCAGCAAAAGCTGGACGTTTGTCTTTTTTGCTCCGGAGGCTGCCGAAAGCGAAAACAGGTGCTTTTGAGGATGGAGTCCGCAGGAAAGCAGAGAGGGCCAAATTGTCTGGGGCATTTGAAAGGGTTCCAGGAGGCAGTGAGAACCAGCATTACTTTTCCCCGCTGGCACCTTTGCTGTGGCAGCAAAAGCTGGACGTTTGTCTTTTTTGCTCCGGAGGCTGCCGAAAGCGAAAACAGGTGCTTTTGAGGATGGAGTCCGCAGGAAAGCAGAGAGGGCCAAATTGTCTGGGGCATTTGAAAGGGTTCCAGGAGGCAGTGAGAACCAGCATTACTTTTCCCCGCTGGCACCTTTGCTGTGGCAGCAAAAGCTGGACGTTTGTCTTTTTTGCTCCGGAGGCTGCCGAAAGCGAAAACAGGTGCTTTTGAGGATGGAGTCCACAGGAAAGCAGAGAGGGCCAAATTGTCTGTGGCATTTGAAAGGGTTCCAGGAGGCAGTGAGAACCAGCATTACTTTTCCCCGCTGGCACCTTTGCTGTGGCAGCAAAAGCTGGACGTTTGTCTTTTTTGCTCCGGAGGCTGCCGAAAGCGAAAACAGGTGCTTTTGAGGATGGAGTCCGCAGGAAAGCAGAGAGGGCCAAATTGTCTGTGGCATTTGAAAGGGTTCCAGGAGGCAGTGAGAACCAGCATTACTTTTCCCTGCTGGCACCTTTGCTGTGGCAGCAAAAGCTGGACGTTTGTCTTTTTTGCTCCGGAGGCTGCCGAAAGCGAAAACAGGTGCTTTTGAGGATGGAGTCCGCAGGAAAGCAGAGAGGGCCAAATTGTCTGGGGCATTTGAAAGGGTTCCAGGAGGCAGTGAGAACCAGCATTACTTTTCCCCGCTGGCACCTTTGCTGTGGCAGCAAAAGCTGGACGTTTGTCTTTTTTGCTCCGGAGGTTGCCAAAAGCGAAAACAGGTGCTTTTGAGGATGGAGTCCGCAGGAAAGCAGAGAGGGCCAAATTGTCTGGGGCATTTGAAGAGGTTCCAGGAGGCAGTGAGAACCAGCATTACTTTTCCCCGCGGGCACCTTTGCTGTGGCAGCAAAAGCTGGACGTTTGTCTTTTTTGCTCCGGAGGCTGCCGAAAGCGAAAACAGGTGCTTTTGAGGATGGAGTCCACAGGAAAGCAGAGAGGGCCAAATTGTCTGTGGCATTTGAAAGGGTTCCAGGAGGCAGTGAGAACCAGCATTACTTTTCCCCGCTGGCATATTTGCTGTGGCAGCAAAAGCTGGACGTTTGTCTTTTTTGCTCCGGAGGTTGCCGAAAGCGAAAACAGGTGCTTTTGAGGATGGAGTCCGCAGGAAAGCAGAGAGGGCCAAATTGTCTGTGGCATTTGAAGGAGTTCCAGGAGGCAGTGAGAACCAGCATTACTTTTCCCTGCTGGCACCTTTGCTGTGGCAGCAAATGCTGGACGTTTGTCTTTTTTGCTCCGGAGGGCGCCGAAAGCAAAAATAGGTGCTTTTGAGGATGGAGTCCGCAGGAAAGCAGAGAGGGCCAAATTGTCTGTGGCATTTGAAAGGGTTCCAGGAGACAGTGAGAACCAGCATTACTTTTCCCCGCTGGCACCTTTGCTGTGGCAGCAAAAGCTGGACGTTTGTCTTTTTACCACCGGAGGGCGCCGAAAGTGAAAAAAGGCGCTTTTGAGGATAGAGTCCGCAGGAAAGCAGAGAGGGCCAAATTGTCTGGGGCATTTGAAAGGGTTCCAGGAGGCAGTGAGAACCAGCATTACTTTTCCCCGCTGGCACCTTTGCTGTGGCAGCAAAAGCTGGACGTTTGTCTTTTTTGCTCCGGAGGCTGCCGAAAGCGAAAACAGGTGCTTTTGAGGATGGAGTCCGCAGGAAAGCAGAGAGGGCCAAATTGTCTGTGGCATTTGAAAGGGTTCCAGGAGGCAGTGAGAACCAGCATTACTTTTCCCCGCTGGCACCTTTGCTGTGGCAGCAAAAGCTGGACGTTTGTCTTTTTTGCTCCGGAGGCTGCCGAAAGCGAAAATAGGTGCTTTTGAGGATGGAGTCCGCAGGAAAGCAGAGAGGGCCAAATTGTCTGTGGCATTTGAAAAAGTTTTAGGAGGCAGTGAGAACCAGCATCACTTTTCCCCGCTGGCACCTTTGCTGTGGCAGCAAAAGCTGGACGTTTGTCTTTTTACCACCGGAGGGCGCCGAAAGTGAAAAAAGGCGCTTTTGATGATAGAGTCCGCAGGAAAGCAGAGAGGGCTTAATTGTCTGGGGCATTTGAAAGGGTTCCAGGAGGCAGTGAGAACGAGCATTACTTTTCCCCGCTGGCACCTTTGCTGTGGCAGCAAAAGCTGGACGTTTGTCATTTTTGCTCCGGAGGCTGCCGAAAGCGAAAACAGGTGCTTTTGAGGATGGAGTCCGCAGGAAAGCAGAGAGGGCCAAATTGTCTGGGGCATTTGAACAGGTTCCAGGAGGCAGTGAGAACCAGCATTACTTTTCCCCGCTGGCACCTTTGCTGTGGCAGCAAAAGCTGGACGTTTGTCTTTTTTGCTCCGGACGCTGCCGAAAGCGAAAACAGGTGCTTTTGAGGATGGAGTCCGCAGGAAAGCAGAGAGGGCCAAATTGTCAGGGGCATTTGAAAGGGTTCCAGGAGGCAGTGAGAACCAGCATTACTTTTCCCCGCTGGCACCTTTGCTGTGGCAGCAAAAGCTGGACGTTTGTCTTTTTTGCTCCGGAGGTTGCCGAAAGCGAAAACAGGTGCTTTTGAGGATGGAGTCCACAGGAAAGCAGAGAGGGCCAAATTGTCTGTGGCATTTGAAAGGGTTCCAGGAGGCAGTGAGAACCAGCATTACTTTTCCCCGCTGGCACCTTTGCTGTGGCAGCAAAAGCTGGACGTTTGTCTTTTTTGCTCCGGAGGCTGCCGAAAGCGAAAACAGGTGCTTTTGAGGATGGAGTCCGCAGGAAAGCAGAGAGGGCCAAATTGTCTGGGGCATTTGAAAGGGTTCCAGGAGGCAGTGAGAACCAGCATTACTTTTCCCCGCTGGCACCTTTGCTGTGGCAGCAAAAGCTGGACGTTTGTCTTTTTTGCTCCGGAGGCTGCCGAAAGCGAAAACAGGTGCTTTTGAGGATGGAGTCCACAGGAAAGCAGAGAGGGCCAAATTGTCTGGGGCATTTGAAAGGGTTCCAGGAGGCAGTGAGAACCAGCATTACTTTTCCCCGCTGGCACCTTTGCTGTGGCAGCAAAAGCTGGACGTTTGTCTTTTTTGCTCCGGAGGCTGCCGAAAGCGAAAACAGGTGCTTTTGAGGATGGAGTCCACAGGAAAGCAGAGAGGGCCAAATTGTCTGTGGCATTTGAAAGGGTTCCAGGAGGCAGTGAGAACCAGCATTACTTTTCCCCGCTGGCACCTTTGCTGTGGCAGCAAAAGCTGGACGTTTGTCTTTTTTGCTCCGGAGGCTGCCGAAAGCGAAAACAGGTGCTTTTGAGGATGGAGTCCGCAGGAAAGCAGAGAGGGCCAAATTGTCTGTGGCATTTGAAAGGGTTCCAGGAGGCAGTGAGAACCAGCATTACTTTTCCCCGCTGGCACCTTTGCTGTGGCAGCAAAAGCTGGACGTTTGTCTTTTTTGCTCCGGAGGTTGCCGAAAGCGAAAACAGGTGCTTTTGAGGATGGAGTCCGCAGGAAAGCAGAGAGGGCCAAATTGTCTGTGGCATTTGAAGGAGTTCCAGGAGGCAGTGAGAACCAGCATTACTTTTCCCTGCTGGCACCTTTGCTGTGGCAGCAAAAGCTGGACGTTTGTCTTTTTTGCTCCGGAGCGCGCCGAAAGCAAAAATAGGTGCTTTTGAGGATGGAGTCCGCAGGAAAGCAGAGAGGGCCAAATTGTCTGTGGCATTTGAAAGGGTTCCAGGAGACAGTGAGAACCAGCATTACTTTTCCCCGCTGGCACCTTTGCTGTGGCAGCAAAAGCTGGACGTTTGTCTTTTTACCACCGGAGGGCGCCGAAAGTGAAAAAAGGCGCTTTTGAGGATAGAGTCCGCAGGAAAGCAGAGAGGGCCAAATTGTCTGGGGCATTTGAAAGGGTTCCAGGAGGCAGTGAGAACCAGCATTACTTTTCCCCGCTGGCACCTTTGCTGTGGCAGCAAAAGCTGGACGTTTGTCTTTTTTGCTCCGGAGGCTGCCGAAAGCGAAAACAGGTGCTTTTGAGGATGGAGTCCGCAGGAAAGCAGAGAGGGCCAAATTGTCTGTGGCATTTGAAAGGGTTCCAGGAGACAGTGAGAACCAGCATTACTTTTCCCCGCTGGCACCTTTGCTGTGGCAGCAAAAGCTGGACGTTTGTCTTTTTTGCTCCGGAGGCTGCTGAAAGCGAAAACAGGTGCTTTTGAGGATGGAGTCCGCAGGAAAGCAGAGAGGGCCAAATTGTCTGTGGCATTTGAAAGAGTTCCAGGAGGCAGTGAGAACCAGCATTACTTTTCCCCGCTGGCACCTTTGCTGTGGCAGCAAAAGCTGGACGTTTGTCTTTTTACCACCGGAGGGCGCCGAAAGTGAAAAAAGGCACTTTTGAGGATAGAGTCCGCAGGAAAGCAGAGAGGGCCAAATTGTCAGGGGCATTTGAAAGGGTTCCAGGAGGCAGTGAGAACCAGCATTACTTTTCCCCGCTGGCACCTTTGCTGTGGCAGCAAAAGCTGGACGTTTGTCTTTTTTGCTCCGGAGGCTGCCGAAAGCGAAAACAGGTGCTTTTGAGGATGGAGTCCGCAGGAAAGCAGAGAGGGCCAAATTGTCTGTGGCATTTGAAGGAGTTCCAGGAGGCAGTGAGAACCAGCATTACTTTTCCCTGCTGGCACCTTTGCTGTGGCAGCAAAAGCTGGACGTTTGTCTTTTTTGCTCCGGAGGGCGCCGAAAGCAAAAATAGGTGCTTTTGAGGATGGAGTCCGCAGGAAAGCAGAGAGGGCCAAATTGTCTGTGGCATTTGAAAGGGTTCCAGGAGACAGTGAGAACCAGCATTACTTTTCCCCGCTGGCACCTTTGCTGTGGCAGCAAAAGCTGGACGTTTGTCTTTTTACCACCGGAGGGCGCCGAAAGTGAAAAAAGGCGCTTTTGAGGATAGAGTCCGCAGGAAAGCAGAGAGGGCCAAATTGTCTGGGGCATTTGAAAGGGTTCCAGGAGGCAGTGAGAACCAGCATTACTTTTCCCCGCTGGCACCTTTGCTGTGGCAGCAAAAGCTGGACGTTTGTCTTTTTTGCTCCGGAGGCTGCCGAAAGCGAAAACAGGTGCTTTTGAGGATGGAGTCCGCAGGAAAGCAGAGAGGGCCAAATTGTCTGTGGCATTTGAAAGGGTTCCAGGAGGCAGTGAGAACCAGCATTACTTTTCCCCGCTGGCACCTTTGCTGTGGCAGCAAAAGCTGGACGTTTGTCTTTTTTGCTCCGGAGGCTGCCGAAAGCGAAAACAGGTGCTTTTGAGGATGGAGTCCGCAGGAAAGCAGAGAGGGCCAAATTGTCTGGGGCATTTGAAAGGGTTCCAGGAGGCAGTGAGAACCAGCATTACTTTTCCCCGCTGGCACCTTTGCTGTGGCAGCAAAAGCTGGACGTTTGTCTTTTTTGCTCCGGAGGCTGCCGAAAGCGAAAACAGGTGCTTTTGAGGATGGAGTCCGCAGGAAAGCAGAGAGGGCCAAATTGTCTGTGGCATTTGAAAGGGTTCCAGGAGGCAGTGAGAACCAGCATTACTTTTCCCCGCTGGCACCTTTGCTGTGGCAGCAAAAGCTGGACGTTTGTCTTTTTTGCTCCGGAGGCTGCCGAAAGCGAAAACAGGTGCTTTTGAGGATGGAGTCCACAGGAAAGCAGAGAGGGCCAAATTGTCTGTGGCATTTGAAAGGGTTCCAGGAGGCAGTGAGAACCAGCATTACTTTTCCCCGCTGGCACCTTTGCTGTGGCAGCAAAAGCTGGACGTTTGTCTTTTTTGCTCCGGAGGCTGCCGAAAGCGAAAACAGGTGCTTTTGAGGATGGAGTCCGCAGGAAAGCAGAGAGGGCCAAATTGTCTGTGGCATTTGAAAGGGTTCCAGGAGGCAGTGAGAACCAGCATTACTTTTCCCTGCTGGCACCTTTGCTGTGGCAGCAAAAGCTGGACGTTTGTCTTTTTTGCTCCGGAGGCTGCCGAAAGCGAAAACAGGTGCTTTTGAGGATGGAGTCCGCAGGAAAGCAGAGAGGGCCAAATTGTCTGGGGCATTTGAAAGGGTTCCAGGAGGCAGTGAGAACCAGCATTACTTTTCCCCGCTGGCACCTTTGCTGTGGCAGCAAAAGCTGGACGTTTGTCTTTTTTGCTCCGGAGGTTGCCAAAAGCGAAAACAGGTGCTTTTGAGGATGGAGTCCGCAGGAAAGCAGAGAGGGCCAAATTGTCTGGGGCATTTGAAGAGGTTCCAGGAGGCAGTGAGAACCAGCATTACTTTTCCCCGCGGGCACCTTTGCTGTGGCAGCAAAAGCTGGACGTTTGTCTTTTTTGCTCCGGAGGCTGCCGAAAGCGAAAACAGGTGCTTTTGAGGATGGAGTCCACAGGAAAGCAGAGAGGGCCAAATTGTCTGTGGCATTTGAAAGGGTTCCAGGAGGCAGTGAGAACCAGCATTACTTTTCCCCGCTGGCATATTTGCTGTGGCAGCAAAAGCTGGACGTTTGTCTTTTTTGCTCCGGAGGTTGCCGAAAGCGAAAACAGGTGCTTTTGAGGATGGAGTCCGCAGGAAAGCAGAGAGGGCCAAATTGTCTGTGGCATTTGAAGGAGTTCCAGGAGGCAGTGAGAACCAGCATTACTTTTCCCTGCTGGCACCTTTGCTGTGGCAGCAAATGCTGGACGTTTGTCTTTTTTGCTCCGGAGGGCGCCGAAAGCAAAAATAGGTGCTTTTGAGGATGGAGTCCGCAGGAAAGCAGAGAGGGCCAAATTGTCTGTGGCATTTGAAAGGGTTCCAGGAGACAGTGAGAACCAGCATTACTTTTCCCCGCTGGCACCTTTGCTGTGGCAGCAAAAGCTGGACGTTTGTCTTTTTACCACCGGAGGGCGCCGAAAGTGAAAAAAGGCGCTTTTGAGGATAGAGTCCGCAGGAAAGCAGAGAGGGCCAAATTGTCTGGGGCATTTGAAAGGGTTCCAGGAGGCAGTGAGAACCAGCATTACTTTTCCCCGCTGGCACCTTTGCTGTGGCAGCAAAAGCTGGACGTTTGTCTTTTTTGCTCCGGAGGCTGCCGAAAGCGAAAACAGGTGCTTTTGAGGATGGAGTCCGCAGGAAAGCAGAGAGGGCCAAATTGTCTGTGGCATTTGAAAGGGTTCCAGGAGGCAGTGAGAACCAGCATTACTTTTCCCCGCTGGCACCTTTGCTGTGGCAGCAAAAGCTGGACGTTTGTCTTTTTTGCTCCGGAGGCTGCCGAAAGCGAAAACAGGTGCTTTTGAGGATGGAGTCCGCAGGAAAGCAGAGAGGGCCAAATTGTCTGTGGCATTTGAAAGGGTTCCAGGAGGCAGTGAGAACCAGCATTACTTTTCCCCGCTGGCACCTTTGCTGTGGCAGCAAAAGCTGGACGTTTGTCTTTTTTGCTCCGGAGGCTGCCGAAAGCGAAAACAGGTGCTTTTGAGGATGGAGTCCGCAGGAAAGCAGAGAGGGCCAAATTGTCTGTGGCATTTGAAAGGGTTCCAGGAGGCAGTGAGAACCAGCATTACTTTTCCCCGCTGGCACCTTTGCTGTGGCAGCAAAAGCTGGACGTTTGTCTTTTTTGCTCCGGAGGCTGCCGAAAGCGAAAATAGGTGCTTTTGAGGATGGAGTCCGCAGGAAAGCAGAGAGGGCCAAATTGTCTGTGGCATTTGAAAAAGTTTTAGGAGGCAGTGAGAACCAGCATCACTTTTCCCCGCTGGCACCTTTGCTGTGGCAGCAAAAGCTGGACGTTTGTCTTTTTACCACCGGAGGGCGCCGAAAGTGAAAAAAGGCGCTTTTGATGATAGAGTCCGCAGGAAAGCAGAGAGGGCTTAATTGTCTGGGGCATTTGAAAGGGTTCCAGGAGGCAGTGAGAACGAGCATTACTTTTCCCCGCTGGCACCTTTGCTGTGGCAGCAAAAGCTGGACGTTTGTCATTTTTGCTCCGGAGGCTGCCGAAAGCGAAAACAGGTGCTTTTGAGGATGGAGTCCGCAGGAAAGCAGAGAGGGCCAAATTGTCTGGGGCATTTGAACAGGTTCCAGGAGGCAGTGAGAACCAGCATTACTTTTCCCCGCTGGCACCTTTGCTGTGGCAGCAAAAGCTGGACGTTTGTCTTTTTTGCTCCGGACGCTGCCGAAAGCGAAAACAGGTGCTTTTGAGGATGGAGTCCGCAGGAAAGCAGAGAGGGCCAAATTGTCAGGGGCATTTGAAAGGGTTCCAGGAGGCAGTGAGAACCAGCATTACTTTTCCCCGCTGGCACCTTTGCTGTGGCAGCAAAAGCTGGACGTTTGTCTTTTTTGCTCCGGAGGTTGCCGAAAGCGAAAACAGGTGCTTTTGAGGATGGAGTCCACAGGAAAGCAGAGAGGGCCAAATTGTCTGTGGCATTTGAAAGGGTTCCAGGAGGCAGTGAGAACCAGCATTACTTTTCCCCGCTGGCACCTTTGCTGTGGCAGCAAAAGCTGGACGTTTGTCTTTTTTGCTCCGGAGGCTGCCGAAAGCGAAAACAGGTGCTTTTGAGGATGGAGTCCGCAGGAAAGCAGAGAGGGCCAAATTGTCAGGGGCATTTGAAAGGGTTCCAGGAGGCAGTGAGAACCAGCATTACTTTTCCCCGCTGGCACCTTTGCTGTGGCAGCAAAAGCTGGACGTTTGTCATTTTTGCTCCGGAGGCTGCCGAAAGCGAAAACAGGTGCTTTTGAGGATGGAGTCCGCAGGAAAGCAGAGAGGGCCAAATTGTCTGGGGCATTTGAACAGGTTCCAGGAGGCAGTGAGAACCAGCATTACTTTTCCCCGCTGGCACCTTTGCTGTGGCAGCAAAAGCTGGACGTTTGTCTTTTTTGCTCCGGACGCTGCCGAAAGCGAAAACAGGTGCTTTTGAGGATGGAGTCCGCAGGAAAGCAGAGAGGGCCAA
Source organism: Vanellus vanellus (assembly GCF_965231255.1). Lineage (NCBI taxonomy): Eukaryota > Metazoa > Chordata > Aves > Charadriiformes > Charadriidae > Vanellus > Vanellus vanellus. The sequence goes on along the minus strand of NW_028128560.1, from coordinate 9,776 downwards.
ATTGTCAGGGGCATTTGAAAGGGTTCCAGGAGGCAGTGAGAACCAGCATTACTTTTCCCCGCTGGCACCTTTGCTGTGGCAGCAAAAGCTGGACGTTTGTCTTTTTTGCTCCGGAGGCTGCCGAAAGCGAAAACAGGTGCTTTTGAGGATGGAGTCCACAGGAAAGCAGAGAGGGCCAAATTGTCTGTGGCATTTGAAAGGGTTCCAGGAGGCAGTGAGAACCAGCATTACTTTTCCCCGCTGGCACCTTTGCTGTGGCAGCAAAAGCTGGACGTTTGTCTTTTTTGCTCCGGAGGCTGCCGAAAGCGAAAACAGGTGCTTTTGAGGATGGAGTCCGCAGGAAAGCAGAGAGGGCCAAATTGTCTGTGGCATTTGAAAGGGTTCCAGGAGGCAGTGAGAACCAGCATTACTTTTCCCCGCTGGCACCTTTGCTGTGGCAGCAAAAGCTGGACGTTTGTCTTTTTTGCTCCGGAGGCTGCCGAAAGCGAAAACAGGTGCTTTTGAGGATGGAGTCCGCAGGAAAGCAGAGAGGGCCAAATTGTCTGGGGCATTTGAAAGGGTTCCAGGAGGCAGTGAGAACCAGCATTACTTTTCCCCGCTGGCACCTTTGCTGTGGCAGCAAAAGCTGGACGTTTGTCTTTTTTGCTCCGGAGGCTGCCGAAAGCGAAAACAGGTGCTTTTGAGGATGGAGTCCACAGGAAAGCAGAGAGGGCCAAATTGTCTGTGGCATTTGAAAGGGTTCCAGGAGGCAGTGAGAACCAGCATTACTTTTCCCCGCTGGCACCTTTGCTGTGGCAGCAAAAGCTGGACGTTTGTCTTTTTTGCTCCGGAGGTTGCCGAAAGCGAAAACAGGTGCTTTTGAGGATGGAGTCCGCAGGAAAGCAGAGAGGGCCAAATTGTCTGTGGCATTTGAAAGGGTTCCAGGAGGCAGTGAGAACCAGCATTACTTTTCCCTGCTGGCACCTTTGCTGTGGCAGCAAAAGCTGGACGTTTGTCTTTTTTGCTCCGGAGGCTGCCGAAAGCGAAAACAGGTGCTTTTGAGGATGGAGTCCGCAGGAAAGCAGAGAGGGCCAAATTGTCTGGGGCATTTGAAAGGGTTCCAGGAGGCAGTGAGAACCAGCATTACTTTTCCCCGCTGGCACCTTTGCTGTGGCAGCAAAAGCTGGACGTTTGTCTTTTTTGCTCCGGAGGTTGCCAAAAGCGAAAACAGGTGCTTTTGAGGATGGAGTCCGCAGGAAAGCAGAGAGGGCCAAATTGTCTGGGGCATTTGAAGAGGTTCCAGGAGGCAGTGAGAACCAGCATTACTTTTCCCCGCGGGCACCTTTGCTGTGGCAGCAAAAGCTGGACGTTTGTCTTTTTTGCTCCGGAGGCTGCCGAAAGCGAAAACAGGTGCTTTTGAGGATGGAGTCCACAGGAAAGCAGAGAGGGCCAAATTGTCTGTGGCATTTGAAAGGGTTCCAGGAGGCAGTGAGAACCAGCATTACTTTTCCCCGCTGGCATATTTGCTGTGGCAGCAAAAGCTGGACGTTTGTCTTTTTTGCTCCGGAGGCTGCCGAAAGCGAAAACAGGTGCTTTTGAGGATGGAGTCCGCAGGAAAGCAGAGAGGGCCAAATTGTCTGTGGCATTTGAAGGAGTTCCAGGAGGCAGTGAGAACCAGCATTACTTTTCCCTGCTGGCACCTTTGCTGTGGCAGCAAAAGCTGGACGTTTGTCTTTTTTGCTCCGGAGGGCGCCGAAAGCAAAAATAGGTGCTTTTGAGGATGGAGTCCGCAGGAAAGCAGAGAGGGCCAAATTGTCTGGGGCATTTGAAAGGGTTCCAGGAGACAGTGAGAACCAGCATTACTTTTCCCCGCTGGCACCTTTGCTGTGGCAGCAAAAGCTGGACGTTTGTCTTTTTTGCTCCGGAGGCTGCCGAAAGCGAAAACAGGTGCTTTTGAGGATGGAGTCCGCAGGAAAGCAGAGAGGGCCAAATTGTCTGTGGCATTTGAAAGAGTTCCAGGAGGCAGTGAGAACCAGCATTACTTTTCCCCGCTGGCACCTTTGCTGTGGCAGCAAAAGCTGGACGTTTGTCTTTTTACCACCGGAGGGCGCCGAAAGTGAAAAAAGGCGCTTTTGAGGATGGAGTCCGCAGGAAAGCAGAGAGGGCCAAATTGTCTGGGGCATTTGAAGAGGTTCCAGGAGGCAGTGAGAACCAGCATTACTTTTCCCCGCTGGCACCTTTGCTGTGGCAGCAAAAGCTGCACGTTTGTCTTTTTTGCTCCGGAGGCTGCCGAAAGCGAAAACAGGTGCTTTTGAGGATGGAGTCCGCAGGAAAGCAGAGAGGGCCAAATTGTCTGGGGCATTTGAAAGGGTTCCAGGAGGCAGTGAGAACCAGCATTACTTTTCCCCGCTGGCACCTTTGCTGTGGCAGCAAAAGCTGGACGTTTGTCTTTTTTGCTCCGGAGGTTGCCGAAAGCGAAAACAGGTGCTTTTGAAGATGGAGTCCGCAGGAAAGCAGAGAGGGCCAAATTGTCTGTGGCATTTGAAGGAGTTCCAGGAGGCAGTGAGAACCAGCATTACTTTTCCCTGCTGGCACCTTTGCTGTGGCAGCAAAAGCTGGACGTTTGTCTTTTTTGCTCCGGAGGGCGCCGAAAGCAAAAATAGGTGCTTTTGAGGATGGAGTCCGCAGGAAAACAGAGAGGGCCAAATTGTCTGGGGCATTTGAAAGGGTTCCAGGAGACAGTGAGAACCAGCATTACTTTTCCCCGCTGGCACCTTTGCTGTGGCAGCAAAAGCTGGACGTTTGTCTTTTTACCACCGGAAGGCGCCGAAATTGAAAAAAGGCGCTTTTGAGGATAGAGTCCACAGGAAAGCAGAGAGGGCCAAATTGTCTGTGGCATTTGAAAGAGTTCCAGGAGGCAGTGAGAACCAGCATTACTTTTCCCCGCTGGCACCTTTGCTGTGGCAGCAAAAGCTGGACGTTTGTCTTTTTACCACCGGAGGGCGCCGAAAGTGAAAAAAGGCGCTTTTGAGGATAGAGTCCGCAGGAAAGCAGAGAGGGCCAAATTGTGAGGGGCATTTGAAAGGGTTCCAGGAGGCAGTGAGAACCAGCATTACTTTTCCCCGCTGGCACCTTTGCTGTGGCAGCAAAAGCTGGACGTTTGTCTTTTTTGCTCCGGAGGCTGCCGAAAGCGAAAACAGGTGCTTTTGAGGATGGAGTCCGCAGGAAAGCAGAGAGGGCCAAATTGTCTGGGGCATTTGAAGAGGTTCCAGGAGGCAGTGAGAACCAGCATTACTTTTCCCCGCTGGCACCTTTGCTGTGGCAGCAAAAGCTGGACGTTTGTCTTTTTTGCTCCGGAGGCTGCCGAAAGCGAAAACAGGTGCTTTTGAGGATGGAGTCCGCAGGAAAGCAGAGAGGGCCAAATTGTCTGTGGCATTTGAAAGGGTTCCAGGAGGCAGTGAGAACCAGCATTACTTTTCCCCGCTGGCACCTTTGCTGTGGCAGCAAAAGCTGGACGTTTGTCTTTTTTGCTCCGGAGGTTGCCAAAAGCGAAAACAGGTGCTTTTGAGGATGGAGTCCGCAGGAAAGCAGAGAGGGCCAAATTGTCTGGGGCATTTGAAGAGGTTCCAGGAGGCAGTGAGAACCAGCATTACTTTTCCCCGCTGGCACCTTTGCTGTGGCAGCAAAAGCTGGACGTTTGTCTTTTTTGCTCCGGAGGCTGCCGAAAGCGAAAACAGGTGCTTTTGAGGATGGAGTCCGCAGGAAAGCAGAGAGGGCCAAATTGTCTGTGGCATTTGAAAGGGTTCCAGGAGGCAGTGAGAACCAGCATTACTTTTCCCCGCTGGCACCTTTGCTGTGGCAGCAAAAGCTGGACGTTTGTCTTTTTTGCTCCGGAGGTTGCCGAAAGCGAAAACAGGTGCTTTTGAGGATGGAGTCCGCAGGAAAGCAGAGAGGGCCAAATTGTCTGTGGCATTTGAAGGAGTTCCAGGAGGCAGTGAGAACCAGCATTACTTTTCCCTGCTGGCACCTTTGCTGTGGCAGCAAAAGCTGGACGTTTGTCTTTTTTGCTCCGGAGGGCGCCGAAAGCAAAAATAGGTGCTTTTGAGGATGGAGTCCGCAGGAAAGCAGAGAGGGCCAAATTGTCTGGGGCATTTGAAAGGGTTCCAGGAGACAGTGAGAACCAGCATTACTTTTCCCCGCTGGCACCTTTGCTGTGGCAGCAAAAGCTGGACGTTTGTCTTTTTTGCTCCGGAGGCTGCTGAAAGCGAAAACAGGTGCTTTTGAGGATGGATTCCGCAGGAAAGCAGAGAGGGCCAAATTGTCTGTGGCATTTGAAAGAGTTCCAGGAGGCAGTGAGAACCAGCATTACTTTTCCCCGCTGGCACCTTTGCTGTGGCAGCAAAAGCTGGACGTTTGTCTTTTTACCACCGGAGGGCGCCGAAAGTGAAAAAAGGCGCTTTTGAGGATAGAGTCCACAGGAAAGCAGAGAGGGCCATATTGTCAGGGGCATTTGAAAGGGTTCCAGGAGGCAGTGAGAACCAGCATTACTTTTCCCCGCTGGCACCTTTGCTGTGGCAGCAAAAGCTGGACGTTTGTCTTTTTTGCTCCGGAGGCTGCCGAAAGCGAAAACAGGTGCTTTTGAGGATGGAGTCCGCAGGAAAGCAGAGAGGGCCAAATTGTCTGTGGCATTTGAAGAGGTTCCAGGAGGCAGTGAGAACCAGCATTACTTTTCCCCGCTGGCACCTTTGCTGTGGCAGCAAAAGCTGGACGTTTGTCTTTTTTGCTCCGGAGGCTGCCGAAAGCGAAAACAGGTGCTTTTGAGGATGGAGTCCGCAGGAAAGCAGAGAGGGCCAAATTGTCTGTGGCATTTGAAAGGGTTCCAGGAGGCAGTGAGAACCAGCATTACTTTTCCCCGCTGGCACCTTTGCTGTGGCAGCAAAAGCTGGACGTTTGTCTTTTTTGCTCCGGAGGCTGCCGAAAGCGAAAACAGGTGCTTTTGAGGATGGAGTCCGCAGGAAAGCAGAGAGGGCCAAATTGTCTGGGGCATTTGAAAGGGTTCCAGGAGGCAGTGAGAACCAGCATTACTTTTCCCCGCTGGCACCTTTGCTGTGGCAGCAAAAGCTGGACGTTTGTCTTTTTTGCTCTGGAGGCTGCCGAAAGCGAAAACAGGTGCTTTTGAGGATGGAGTCCGCAGGAAAGCAGAGAGGGCCAAATTGTCTGTGGCATTTGAAAGGGTTCCAGGAGGCAGTGAGAACCAGCATTACTTTTCCCCGCTGGCACCTTTGCTGTGGCAGCAAAAGCTGGACGTTTGTCTTTTTTGCTCCGGAGGCTGCCGAAAGCGAAAACAGGTGCTTTTGAGGATGGAGTCCGCAGGAAAGCAGAGAGGGCCAAATTGTCTGTGGCATTTGAAAGGGTTCCAGGAGGCAGTGAGAACCAGCATTACTTTTCCCCGCTGGCACCTTTGCTGTGGCAGCAAAAGCTGGACGTTTGTCTTTTTTGCTCCGGAGGCTGCCGAAAGCGAAAACAGGTGCTTTTGAGGATGGAGTCCGCAGGAAAGCAGAGAGGGCCAAATTGTCTGTGGCATTTGAAAGGGTTCCAGGAGGCAGTGAGAACCAGCATTACTTTTCCCCGCTGGCACCTTTGCTGTGGCAGCAAAAGCTGGACGTTTGTCTTTTTTGCTCCGGAGGCTGCCGAAAGCGAAAATAGGTGCTTTTGAGGATGGAGTCCGCAGGAAAGCAGAGAGGGCCAAATTGTCTGTGGCATTTGAAAAAGTTCCAGGAGGCAGTGAGAACCAGCATCACTTTTCCCCGCTGGCACCTTTGCTGTGGCAGCAAAAGCTGGACGTTTGTCTTTTTTGCTCCGGAGGTTGCCGAAAGCGAAAACAGGTGCTTTTGAGGATGGAGTCCGCAGGAAAGCAGAGAGGGCCAAATTGTCTGGGGCATTTGAAGAGGTTCCAGGAGGCAGTGAGAACCAGCATTACTTTTCCCCGCTGGCACCTTTGCTGTGGCAGCAAAAGCTGGACGTTTGTCTTTTTTGCTCCGGAGGCTGCCGAAAGCGAAAACAGGTGCTTTTGAGGATGGAGTCCGCAGGAAAGCAGAGAGGGACAAATTGTCTGGGGCATTTGAAAGGGTTCCAGGAGGCAGTGAGAACCAGCATTACTTTTCCCCGCTGGCACCTTTGCTGTGGCAGCAAAAGCTGGACGTTTGTCTTTTTTGCTCCGGAGGTTGCCGAAAGAGAAAACAGGTGCTTTTGAGGATGGAGTCCGCAGGAAAGCAGAGAGGGCCAAATTGTCTGTGGCATTTGAAGGAGTTCCAGGAGGCAGTGAGAACCAGCATTACTTTTCCCTGCTGGCACCTTTGCTGTGGCAGCAAAAGCTGGACGTTTGTCTTTTTTGCTCCGGAGGGCGCCGAAAGCAAAAATAGGTGCTTTTGAGGATGGAGTCCGCAGGAAAGCAGAGAGGGCCAAATTGTCTGGGGCATTTGAAAGGGTTCCAGGAGACAGTGAGAACCAGCATTACTTTTCCCCGCTGGCACCTTTGCTGTGGCAGCAAAAGCTGGACGTTTGTCTTTTTTGCTCCGGAGGCTGCTGAAAGCGAAAACAGGTGCTTTTGAGGATGGAGTCCGCAGGAAAGCAGAGAGGGCCAAATTGTCTGTGGCATTTGAAAGAGTTCCAGGAGGCAGTGAGAACCAGCATTACTTTTCCCCGCTGGCACCTTTGCTGTGGCAGCAAAAGCTGGACGTTTGTCTTTTTACCACCGGAGGGCGCCGAAAGTGAAAAAAGGCGCTTTTGAGGATAGAGTCCACAGGAAAGCAGAGAGGGCCAAATTGTCAGGGGCATTTGAAAGGGTTCCAGGAGGCAGTGAGAACCAGCATTACTTTTCCCCGCTGGCACCTTTGCTGTGGCAGCAAAAGCTGGACGTTTGTCTTTTTTGCTCCGGAGGCTGCCGAAAGCGAAAACAGGTGCTTTTGAGGATGGAGTCCGCAGGAAAGCAGAGAGGGCCAAATTGTCTGTGGCATTTGAAGAGGTTCCAGGAGGCAGTGAGAACCAGCATTACTTTTCCCCGCTGGCACCTTTGCTGTGGCAGCAAAAGCTGGACGTTTGTCTTTTTTGCTCCGGAGGCTGCGAAAGCGAAAACAGGTGCTTTTGAGGATGGAGTCCGCAGGAAAGCAGAGAGGGCCAAATTGTCTGTGGCATTTGAAAGGGTTCCAGGAGGCAGTGAGAACCAGCATTACTTTTCCCCGCTGGCACCTTTGCTGTGGCAGCAAAAGCTGGACGTTTGTCTTTTTTGCTCCGGAGGTTGCCGAAAGCGAAAACAGGTGCTTTTGAGGATGGAGTCCGCAGGAAAGCAGAGAGGGCCAAATTGTCTGGGGCATTTGAAAGGGTTCAAGGAGGTAGTGAGAACCAGCATTACTTTTCCCCGCTGGCACCTTTGCTGTGGCAGCAAAAGCTGGACGTTTGTCTTTTTTGCTCTGGAGGCTGCCGAAAGCGAAAACAGGTGCTTTTGAGGATGGAGTCCGCAGGAAAGCAGAGAGGGCCAAATTGTCTGTGGCATTTGAAAGGGTTCCAGGAGGCAGTGAGAACCAGCATTACTTTTCCCCGCTGGCACCTTTGCTGTGGCAGCAAAAGCTGGACGTTTGTCTTTTTTGCTCCGGAGGCTGCCGAAAGCGAAAACAGGTGCTTTTGAGGATGGAGTCCGCAGGAAAGCAGAGAGGGCCAAATTGTCTGTGGCATTTGAAAGGGTTCCAGGAGGCAGTGAGAACCAGGATTACTTTTCCCCGCTGGCACCTTTGCTGTGGCAGCAAAAGCTGGACGTTTGTCTTTTTTGCTCCGGAGGCTGCCGAAAGCGAAAACAGGTGCTTTTGAGGATGGAGTCCGCAGGAAAGCAGAGAGGGCCAAATTGTCTGTGGCATTTGAAAGGGTTCCAGGAGGCAGTGAGAACCAGCATTACTTTTCCCCGCTGGCACCTTTGCTGTGGCAGCAAAAGCTGGACGTTTGTCTTTTTTGCTCCGGAGGCTGCCGAAAGCGAAAATAGGTGCTTTTGAGGATGGAGTCCGCAGGAAAGCAGAGAGGGCCAAATTGTCTGTGGCATTTGAAAAAGTTGCAGGAGGCAGTGAGAACCAGCATCACTTTTCCCCGCTGGCACCTTTGCTGTGGCAGCAAAAGCTGGACGTTTGTCTTTTTACCACCGGAGGGCGCCGAAAGTGAAAAAAGGCGCTTTTGATGATAGAGTCCGCAGGAAAGCAGAGAGGGCTTAATTGTCTGGGGCATTTGAAAGGGTTCCAGGAGGCAGTGAGAACGAGCATTACTTTTCCCCGCTGGCACCTTTGCTGTGGCAGCAAAAGCTGGACGTTTGTCTTTTTTTGCTCCGGAGGCTGCCGAAAGCGAAAACAGGTGCTTTTGAGGATGGAGTCCGCAGGAAAGCAGAGAGGGCCAAATTGTCTGGGGCATTTGAACAGGTTCCAGGAGGCAGTGAGAACCAGCATTACTTTTCCCCGCTGGCACCTTTGCTGTGGCAGCAAAAGCTGGACGTTTGTCTTTTTTGCTCCGGACGCTGCCGAAAGCGAAAACAGGTGCTTTTGAGGATGGAGTCCGCAGGAAAGCAGAGAGGGCCAAATTGTCTGGGGCATTTGAAAGGGTTCCAGGAGGCAGTGAGAACCAGCATTACTTTTCCCCGCTGGCACCTTTGCTGTGGCAGCAAAAGCTGGGACGTTTGTCTTTTTTGCTCCGGAGGCTGCCGAAAGCGAAAACAGGTGCTTTTGAGGATGGAGTCCACAGGAAAGCAGAGAGGGCCAAATTGTCTGTGGCATTTGAAAGGGTTCCAGGAGGCAGTGAGAACCAGCATTACTTTTCCCCGCTGGCACCTTTGCTGTGGCAGCAAAAGCTGGACGTTTGTCTTTTTTGCTCCGGAGGCTGCCGAAAGCGAAAACAGGTGCTTTTGAGGATGGAGTCCGCAGGAAAGCAGAGAGGGCCAAATTGTCTGGGGCATTTGAAAGGGTTTCCAGGAGGCAGTGAGAACCAGCATTACTTTTCCCCGCTGGCACCTTTGCTGTGGCAGCAAAAGCTGGACGTTTGTCTTTTTTGCTCCGGAGGTTGCCGAAAGCGAAAACAGGTGCTTTTGAGGATGGAGTCCGCAGGAAAGCAGAGAGGGCCAAATTGTCTGTGGCATTTGAAAGGGTTCCAGGAGGCAGTGAGAACGAGCATTACTTTTCCCCGCTGGCACCTTTGCTGTGGCAGCAAAAGCTGGACGTTTGTCTTTTTTGCTCCGGAGGCTGCCGAAAGCGAAAACAGGTGCTTTTGAGGATGGAGTCCGCAGGAAAGCAGAGAGGGCCAAATTGTCTGGGGCATTTGAAAGGGTTCCAGGAGGCAGTGAGAACCAGCATTACTTTTCCCCGCTGGCACCTTTGCTGTGTCAGCAAAAGCTGGACGTTTGTCTTTTTTGCTCCGGAGGTTGCCAAAAGCGAAAACAGGTGCTTTTGAGGATGGAGTCCGCAGGAAAGCAGAGAGGGCCAAATTGTCTGGGGCATTTGAAGAGGTTCCAGGAGGCAGTGAGAACCAGCATTTCTTTTCCCCGCTGGCACCTTTGCTGTGGCAGCAAAAGCTGGACGTTTGTCTTTTTTGCTCCGGAGGCTGCCGAAAGCGAAAATAGGTGCTTTTGAGGATGGAGTCCGCAGGAAAGCAGAGAGGGCCAAATTGTCTGTGGCATTTGAAAAAGTTCCAGGAGGCAGTGAGAACCAGCATCACTTTTCCCCGCTGGCACCTTTGCTGTGGCAGCAAAAGCTGGACGTTTGTCTTTTTAC